>NW_006408963.1:1107673-1108659 GCF_000296735.1 Chrysochloris asiatica
CACAACCTTGGAACAACAGGGCTCCGGGATACAGGGATTGAGGCACGGTTTGAAGGGGTAAAAGAGGGGAATAATGTTAAGATGCTTTCCTGTCTTTTGAATCGTGGTTTTTCTTGTTTAACATTATAAAATAGACACTTGAGGGGGGTAGAAAGGAATAGCCAGAATCATCATTTACAGAAAGCTTGTAAGCCCGTCTTCAGCCTATAACTGATTGGAATACCTTAAAGGGGCCCAATGAAAGAGGCTTCCTGTGAAGCCTTTACACTGCACAAGACCATAGGTAGAATCCAGAACCCCATCCAGAACCGCCTGAGGTAGGAAATTTCTACTGGAAAGGACGTGTAGACCCGCCCGGAGCGGCTAGAAGAACAGAAGATGTTTTGCGAAAGAAAGACCGGCAGGAAAAATCCGAAACAATAACAGCAGTCTGGTTGATTACTACAAGAACAAGTAAGCTGTTTGCCTGGAAGCCATCAAGGCAAGTGGTGGGGATCCCTCAGAGCAAACTCCCTTCTAAGACTGAGACTCAAGGGGAATGCATTAGCAGGCAGATGGTCTGGCTGGTGACCATGTTGGTCACGGATAAGGGGAAGAGGGGGAAAAAAATAGCAATGAAGTTGCGAGCTAAACCCGACCACATTCAATAGACCCCTGTGAACCCGGGTGGAGACCCAGATGGTCAGCAATATGGCAAGACCTGGGGACTCCTGGGCCCAGAGGCAGTGACATGGCCACAGAGGACTAGAGCGGAGAGTGAAGCATCCAGTTGATATGAAGTGAGGGGAGATGCACAAGAACACCTATACTTGCAGATAATAGCCACTTGACCTGGCTTCGATGGCTGGATGATCAGAACTGACTAGAAGAAGAAAGAAGGCGGGGGAGGGGAGTAATCTGCTACAATCTGATGAACTTTACCTATAATTTATGGATGTAGTAGCTCAAAAAAGGGAACAAATCCTTACAGCGAGGATCATTCCCAC
>NW_006408963.1:1108963-1110538 GCF_000296735.1 Chrysochloris asiatica
GTGGACAGATGGAGCGGTTGGGGACACTGGACTCAGGGAGGGAGAGGGGCTGTGTGCTGGCGGCCGGGTGTGGGCCTGTGTGGTATATCCTTTGGTTATTTGATGATGCATGGAGAGGATTGTAATCATTGAATAAAACGAAATATGATAGGATGAGTATAAAGCTGATGTTCTCCCATGTAAACTTCACAATAAAAACTTTTTAAAAAGTGGGAGTTCAGTTTCAGAGTAAGCGGGGATGGTAAAAATCCCCACTGAATAGTTTTCATCTTGTCTACTGGGTCTGGTGAAGAGAGACGGGGTTAGCATTCTTGTAAGTCAATAGTGAGTAATTGTTAACATGATAATTGTGACTGTCACAATTATCATGTTTTGTGACAAAAAGGGAAGAGTGGTTAATCTTACAGTCCAGAAACAGAGAAGCCTAGGACCATCAAGGGAGAGGAGCATGAGCGGAATGTGGGACCCTATCCAGAGAAACAGCAACACCAGAGATGGCAGCATAGACTGACATGGAGACATAGATAGAGCAGCTGAAGACTCTAGACTCATGGAAAGAGAAAGGCTGTGTGCTGACGTCCAGAAGGTAGGTTTGCAGAATGTGCCCTTTGGTTGTTTAAATGAGTATCTATTCTTGAGTGTTTTTGTGTACATTCCACCCCACCCCCACCCGACCTCAAAAACAAAATAAAAAACAGAGGGAACCGAAGCAAATCCTGTTGAATGATGATGCACGGAGGAGACTGTAATCATTGCAATAAAATGATGAGTGTAAAACCAATGTTTTCCAATGTAAACTATTCCTCAATTCACAATAAAAACCTTTAAAAAAAAAAAAAGATGCTAAAAAAATATATATATATTGCAATGTTTCCAAATAATCTTATGTCTTCAAATTAAAACTTTTTTTGTAGTACTATAGTATAATTATAATAGGATTATTATTGGAGGTGGCAGACTATGTCACAAAAATATGCTTGGTTGCAGCAATTCACAGTAATATTTAGCTTCACAACTTAACTGGGAGAATCTGTCAGGATCTCTGGTCTATCACAATAGTTAATGTTTAGAGATTTAACATGCTCAGCACAGGCATCATATAAAATTTTTTTAAAAATCATTATAGGGGAATACCCTTTCTTAGAAATGTTTTTTTGTTTCAGTAAGAAAAGATAAATGAAATAATCCTGAAACCTACCATTCATATATAGATTGAAAGAAAATACTGGTTGTATATATTGTTTTACGTGTTGTTTTGGAATCCGGATGTGGCTTTTGTCTTCCAGTAATAAAACATTAAACCTTGAAAGAAAAAAACAAAAAGAAAGAGAAAAGCTATGTGCTGGCAGCCAGGAGGCTTGCAGAACATGCCTTATGGTTGTTTAAATGATTATATATTCCTGCGTGTTTTTGTGTACATCCTACCCACCCCCCAAAAAAAAACAAAAACCAGAGGGAAGAGAAGCAAATACTGTCGAATGATGATGCACAGAGGAGACTGCAATCATTGCTATGAAACTATGAGTGTAAAACCAATGTCTCCCACGTAAACTATCATTCAATTCACACTAAAAA
>NW_006408963.1:1111108-1119006 GCF_000296735.1 Chrysochloris asiatica
AGATAGTCTCTTCAACAGATGGTGCTGGCAAAACTGGAAATCGATATGAAAAGAATGAAATAAGACCCATATCTCACACCATCTACAAAAACCAACTCAACGTGGATTAAAGACCTAAATGTAAATCCCAGAATTAAAAATGTCATCAATGGAAAAATAGGGACAAATTTAAGGGCTCTAACACAGGACACACATAGACTAGCAAATATTGCAAGAATAGCACGAACAAACGCAGACAAAATAGATGATTGGGACATACTAAAAATCAGAAACATGTGCATCAAAAGATTTCACCAAAAGAATAAAAAGGGAGCCTACAGAATGGGAAAAAAAAAATCTTTTGCAACAACATATCAGACAAGGAACTACTCTCTAAGATCTATAGGAAACTACAACATTTCTACAAGAAAAAGACAAACAACCCAATTTAAAAGGGGCTCAGGACATGAACAGACACTTCACCAAGGAAGACATTCGGGCAGCCAACAAAAATACGGAGAAATGTTGATGATCATTAGCTATTAGAGAGATGCAAACCAAAATTACAATGAGATATCATCTCACACCAGCAATAAGAGCGAAATTCAAAAAAGCAGAAAATAATGAATGTTGGCGGATGTGGAAAGACTGCGACCCTCCTACATTGCTGGTGGGAATGTAAAATGGTTCAACCACTCTGAAAAATGGCATGGTGCTTCCTCAGAAAGTTACAAATAGAACTGTCATATGATCCAGCAATTCCTCTATTTGGTATTTACCCACAAGAAATACAAGCCATATCAGGAGTAGATATATGCATACCAATGTTTATCGCAGCACTATTCACAATAGCAAAAAGATGGAGACAGCCTAAGTGCCCATCAGTGGAAGAATGGATAAACAAACTGTGGTACATACACACAATGGAATAGGATGCTACCATGAAGAATAACAAGGAAGCTACAAACTACCACATAACATGGATGAACCTTGAGGACATTATGCTGAGTGAAATAAGTCAGTCACAAAAAGAAAATATTGTATAAGACCATTATTGTAAAAGATTAAGAAAAGATACCCAAACTAAAAGAAACAAAACTCTTTGTTGGTTACCAGGGGTGGGAGGGAGGGGACAATACAGCACAGGGTAGGGGACAGACACATCGTAGTTCGGGTGTTAGGAAGGGCAATAAACAAGAAGAAGGGAGGGGTGGAAGAACAAGGTAGCTGGGGAACACTGAGGCAGGTTTGCATGGGCTAAATGGGACAGAATAATAAATAGTGATGTATGCTCAACCTTGGAACAACAGGGCTCTGGGATACAGGGATGGAGGCATAGTCTGAATGGGTAAAAGCAGGGAAATAATGTTAAGATGCTTGACTGTCTTATGGATATTGATCTCCCTTGCCCACTACTGTAACACAGACACTTGAGTGGGATAGAAAGGAAAATTGGGAAGCATGATTACAGAAAGCCTATAGGCCCATCTTAAACCTGTAACTCATCGGAATACCTAAAAGGGGTTCTCGAACTTGCCCAGTGAAATAGGCTTCTTGTGGAGCCTTTGTAGTGTATAGGACCCTAGTTGGAATCCTGAGCCCCATCTAGAACCTTCTGAGGTGGGACATTCCCACTTGAAAGGACATGCAGACCAGCCCAGAGTATCTAGGGAACAGAAGATATGTGTTAAAAGAAAGACCAGCAAGAAAAAACAAAGACAGCAGTCTGTTTGGGTACTACAAGAATAAGCAAGCTACTCACTAGGGAGCCATCAAGGCAAGCAATCAAGTTCCTTCAGGACAAACCCCTCTCTAAGACTGAAACTCAAAGGGAACACATGAGCAGGCATATAAGCTTGCTGGTGACCACGTTGGTCCACATGTGAGTGGAAGTGGGGGAAAGGCAGCAATGAAGACATGGGCTGAGTTCGACCATGTTCCATAGACTCCTGTCGACCTTTGTTGGTCCAAAGTGTGATGAGACCTGGAGACACTTGAGCCCATGGACAAGGACATAGCCACAGAGGGCTAGAACTGAGAGTGAAGCATCCAACTGATATGAAGTGACAGGAGATGCACAAGAACACCCAAACTTGCAGATAGTACCCATTTGACCTAGCGTCGATGGCTTGATGATCTGAACTCAACTAGAGGAAGAGTAAGAAATTTTGATAAAGGAACCAAGTGTAAATGGTACAATTTGATGAACTTGACCTATACCTATGGATGTGGTGTTGTTGTTGTTAAGTACCGTCGAGTCAATTCCGACCCATATCGACCCTGTATAGGGTTTCCGAGGAGCAGCTGGTGAGCTTGAACCACCGACCTTGCAGTTCAAACGGCTTTGCAATCTGGCGTATTAACCCACACTGCCACACCAGGACTCCACTTAAGGATGTAGTAGCTCAAAATACCAATTGAGAGAGAAAAAGTCTTCACATTAAGTATCCCCTCTGTACACAGGATTGATAGGGATGGGCAGCTTAGTCATTGGCTACATAAAATGGGGGTGGGGGCTATAAAAGCACAAAGTGGCTGGCTTACAAGTTTTCAAGAGGGAGTTTAGTTTCAGAGTATGCAAGGAAAGGTAAAATTCCCCACTGAATAGTTTTCACCTTGTCTAGCCAAGTCTGGTGAAGGGAGATGAGGATAGGATTCATTTGATTCAATAGTGAGTAATTGTCATCATGACTAATTGCAATGGTCACAACTGTAAAGGTAGAAGCTGTGTAATAAAAGGGAGGAGTAGTTAATCTTACAGTCCAGGAACAGAGGACCCTAGGACCCTTAAGAGAGAAATGTATGATCGGAACATAGGATCCTAACCAGAGAAGCAGAGACAGCAGAGATGGAGGCAGAGGTGATGGTATGGGGAGATTGAGCAGCTGAGGACTTTCGACTCATGGAAAAAGAAAGGCTGTGTGCTGGTGGCTCGCTTGCAGAATGTGTCCTTTGGTGGTTGTTTAAATTATTATATATTCCTGCGTGTTTTTGTGTACTTCAAACAACAACAACAACAAACAAACAAAAAAAAAAAAACCCAGAGAGAATAGAAGTAAACACTATTAACCGATGCTGCATAGAGGAGATTGTAATCATTGCAATGAAACAAAACACGATAAGTTGAGTGTAAAACCAATGTTCTCCCATGTAAACGAACTCAATTCACAATAAAAGCTTTAAAAACAAAAACAAAAAAGATTTCATCAAAGGGTAAAAAGAGAACCTACAGACTGGGAAAACAATTTTGGCAATGACATATCAGACAAGGGACTACTGTCTAAAATTTATAGAACACTTTAATATTTAATACTTCAACAAGAAGAAGATAAATAATCCACTTTAAAAAATGAGCAGAGGACATGAACAGACAGTTCACCAAAGAAGGCATTCTGGTGGCCAAGAAACATATGAAGGAAGAAATGGTCACAATCACTAGTCATTAAAGAGATGTAAATGAAAACATCAATGGGATACCATCTTACCCTAACATGAATAGCAAAACTCAGAAACACAGAAAGCAACAAATGCTGGAGAGGGTGTGGAGGGTCTGGGACCCTCCTATGCTTCTGGAGGAACTGTAAAATAGTGTGACCACTGCGGAAACCAGTTTGGTGCTTTGTGAGAATGTTGGAAAGAGAAATACTATGTGGTCTCTAAGTCCCTCTACTGGGTATGTATCCTCAGGAAATAAAACGGTGACATGAATAGATCCTTGCACACCCATGCTTACTGCAGCAGTGCTCACAACAACAAAACAATGGAGACAGCCCAGATGCCCATCAGCAGAGGAATGATTGAATAAACATTGGTACAGACACATAATGGAATGGTATATAACACTGAAGCATAAAGATGAATGTGTAAAACACCCCATAACATGGAAGAGCCTCAAGGACATTATGCTGAATGAAATAAGTCGGTCCCAAAGGAACAGATACCGTATGAGTCACTACTGTAAAAAAATCAAGAAAAGGTTTTCATTCTATAATAAACTCTATGGTGGTTACCAGGGGTGGCAGGGAAGGGAGAATTAGTCACTGGGTATAGACATGTACTAACTTGAATGATGGGGAAGGCAGTTAAAAAGAAAAAAGAAGGAAAAAAGAGATGCAATTTTCTTCTTTTTGGGGGGTCTGGATTTGGTTTTTGTTTCTTGTGCTGGAAGGGAAACCATGGATATTTATTTTCTCATTTATGACAAACCATTGGGAACATCCCCTCCCCCCACTGCAATAAAAAAAGAGAAAGGAGCAGGAGACAGAAAAAAAAAAGATCTGGAAACAGATAATGGCGACGGTTGCGCAACACGGGGAGTGTGGTTGGGATGGCTGGATTGTACATGTCAAAAGGGTTGAAAAATGGCAAATGCTTTTTTGTCTGTATATTAATACAATGAAAAATAAATAAAGCATTTACACTTTAAAAACAGAATTGTAAGACTAGAGAGACAACAGAGAGAATGGATTCGTTGCAATATTTTAAGAGATACCGAGAATTTCACAGAACTGATAAAAGATACAAATCCACAAACTCAAAAGGCCCCAAACATCCCAAAGAGGGAAAACAAAGTAAGTCCATAGCTAGACACATCATAGGTAGTTGTAGAATGGTACTTTGGACGTCATTGCCATCACGTCAATTGAGACCCATGAACACTCCATGTATACAGAGTAGAACTGCTCCATGGGGCTTTCAAAGCTGTGAACTTTCAGAAGCAGCTCACCAGGCATTGCTTCCAAGGCACCCCTGGGTAAGTTCACATTGCCAGCTAGAAATTGAGCACTTTACCGTTTTTGCCACCCAGGAAGGGACTCCCAGTTGTGGAATACCAAAGGCAAAGAAAAGATCTTAAAAGCAGATGAAGAGAGAAAAAGAACAAAAAAAGCTGATTACCTTTAAAACCATGGTTTTTGGACTGCAAGATGACTTCTCAATAGCATTCGTGAAATTCAGAAGACAGAGGAATGGTATCTTCAATATGCTGGGAGAAAAACTGTCAGAGAAAAAAACACAGGTCACTTACAAAGAATCAGATAACAGCATGTCTTCAGACTTTTCAGCAACAACATTGGAAACTAGAAGATAGTGACGTAACGTCTTCAAAATTCAGAAGGGAAAAAAAAAACCATTCCAACCTAGAATTCTATACCTAAACTATCTATTGTAAGCTTAGACTAAAACCATTTTCAGACATGGAAAGAACTCCCCAGGTTTACTTGTTATGCATCCTTTGTTTGGAAACTACTAGAGAAAGTGTGCCACCCAAACAAAGAAGGAATGGACGAAAGAGAACAATGAGATCCATGAAATGGGGACTCTGTCCCGATGGTGATGGTAGAAGGAGAGCCCAGGCTACAGAGAGCCAGTCCGCACACTGTGGGAGTGATGCCTCCAAGCAAGGCCAGGAAACTTCGAAAAAGCAGAAAATGTCTGATGTGTTTCAACACATGGATAGGAGACTTAGACAATTAGAAGGGGGGGAAGGGGGGGAACGACACACGCAGGCGGGGGACAGAAGGTTGTCTTTGCTTTCTTTTAAAAAATTGTTGTGGTAAAGGGCATATTACAATTTTTTTGCGTGCAATTTTAACCATATTCAAGTGTTAATGTTATGAATTCTATGTACCATGGTGTGCAGCCATCACTACTGTCTATTTTCAGAAATTTCCATTACTCCAAACAGAAACTCCCTAAGAAAGAACTCCTTTCTATCCCTGGTCACCCCTCTAATGAGACAATATTCATCCTTTGTGTCTGACTTCGTTCACGCAGACCCAGAAACAGACACACAAAAAGAAGAGTGGATAGGCTACAGATTTGCCCTGGTGTTGTTGTTACATGCCTTCCAGTGGGTTCTGACTCATAGCAACCCTGTTCTGACTCATGGTGACACTGTATAGGGTTTCTGAGGATTCGCTGGTGGGTTTGAACCACCAACTTTGTGGCTACTAGTCCAGTTCTGATGCTATAGCGCCACACCAGAACTCCAGAGATGTGCCCTATAAACATTTTCTAAAGTGACAGTAATTAAACAGCTGCTGGTCACAATGGGTCGGAACCGACTTGACGGCACTTAACAACAACCACCGCAGCGTCAGCATGGTTGAATGAGGCTTTCTTCTCCCGTGAAGACCTACAGCCTCGGAAACCCTATACAGGGTCGCTATGGGTGGGAACCAACCGGAAGGCACTTAACAACAACCGAAGGTACAATGTGGTGGCACTTAGTCACCAAGTTTGTGCAGCCATCCCCGCTACCGATTTGCATTCTACAGGTAGTCCCAGACTTGCTAGGCATTCCAGTTTCTTGCTTGGTTTTTGTACAGTTTCCTAGTAACATGTAATAAAAACTATACTCTGTGGTAGCGCAGTGGTTACGAGTCGGGCTGCTAATCTCACTGTCAGCAGTTCGAAACTACCAGCGGTTCAGCGTGAGAAAGATGAGGCTTTCGCTCCGGTAACGATTTACAGCCTCGGAAACCCTGCGCGGGGTTCGCTACAAGTCGGACCGACGCCACGGCATATAACCGCAAGTTTATAGGTAATGTTTCCAACCCCCAAAGAGAAAACTCAGATTTATAAAGACACTAATAAAGGCAATAATAATGAAAACTAAATCTAACTCTATATCTCTATATATGTTTGACTTACATCAGAAGTGCTGTGAGTCATGGAGGGGAATCACATTGTTAGTCTCAGCCTACCCAAAGAAATTCCATGCTTATTTAGCAAGCACTGTTTTCTCCTCTCCCTACCCCGACAGACAACCTGAGTGAGCTGCTTTCTAGCTCCTCTGTGCATTTACCTATTCTGGACATTTCATATAAATAGAGCCTTTTTTTAATTGTGGGGTTAAAATTCACACAACCAAAGTGGCCATTTTAAAGTTTACAGTCGAGCGGCAGTCAGGACGCTCTTTAATACAACCCTGTGCAACGTCGCCACGCCCTAGCCCTAGAACTTTCCATCACTCTTACAGAACCCCTCACCCACCCCGGAGCCTTGAGTGCGTCAACGAGTCGTCCGTTAGCCACGCGGAGGCGCATGCGTGCAGAAGGGTTTGCGCATGCGCATTGGGATCACGTGGTAGTACTAGGCGCGCTCCTGGCGGCATTTTTTCTGAGGCGAGCGAAGCGATCGGAAGGATGGCGGAGGACCCTGGGCCTGATGCAGAGACGATTCAGGTGCTGCGGGACATGGCCAACCGCCTGCGCATCAGGTCTATCAGGGCCACATGCTCCTCCAGCACCAAGTAAGGCTCTGAGGCACCTGGTAGCAGCTAGGAGATGATGGGGTGGGATCGGAGCCCTTTAGGGGGTTCTGGCATCCAGAGCAGTCAGAAATGTGGCGGGCAGGGGGAGGGGGGTCGCAGAGGGGGGTACCTCGAGGTGAGAGGCGCTCGGGAACCCCGGCAGAAGCGAACTCGGGCCTTTTGGGGTTGGGGGGGCGCCCTCAGCCCCAGGATTCTCGGAGGCGGCCATCTTAGGCGTTTCAGTGGGAAGCCCTTTTCCTTCGGAACTAATCATCTGCCTTGGGGTGGGCTGGGGTGGGCTGGGGTGGGCGTCTGCGAGGCCTGAGGTGTGAGTGTGGCCTTTCGGGCGCTGACGACGTAGTCTGCTGCCGACCGGCCGGGACTCGCCAGGCCCTCCGCCTCCCTCCCTCGTGCAAGTCACGGCCGGCCGGGCTAGAAATTGGCCCGCCTCATATCCTGGACCCGAGAGCGGTCTGTCCTTCACCATGTACTTCCCCCAAAATCGTTTCTGGTGATAAACCAAAAATCTCGCGGTGGTTGAGTGGGTTCCAACTCAGAGCCATCCCGTCGCGGGTTTCCGAGGCTGGAACGCCTCCCCTTTCTTCTTGAGAGCCGATGGTGGATTTGAACCCACAGTTAGCGTCCAGTGCCTGTCCCCCCCCCC
>NW_006408963.1:1119161-1200822 GCF_000296735.1 Chrysochloris asiatica
CCTCAGCGCGGGGAAACGTCATAGCCACTCCCACTTGAAGCCCATTGGAAGGGGCGCTGGTCTGGAAGCTATTAGCTCTCTACAGGGAGAGGGAAGCAGAGTTAGTGGGTTTCAAAGTGTCCAAAGTGCCTGCAAACTTGGAATGCAGTAGCCCTGGGTCCCTTTCCCTTGTCTAGATTCTTCCAGAACCAGGAGAAACAACCCTGCTATTTCCCATCTGAGGTGACCCCATGCCAAGAAGCCGATTGCACCCCGTCTCTGGATGATGACTATGTACTTTCGAGAAGTGACCTGTGCCCTGTTTGCCTTTCAGCCATCCCACAACCAGCGGCAGCGCTGCTGAGATCATGTCTGTGTTGTTCTTCTACACTATGAGGTACAAACAGTCAGAACCAGAGAACCCGGACAACGACCGTTTCATCCTGTCCAAGGTGAGCTGATGGGGAAGCCAGAGCCTGCTCAGACGCTGACTTCTTAAACTCATTGTAAAAAGACATTGTGTGGCAACAAAGCCACAAACGGGCTCGCTTTATCTTTCTTTCTTTGTGTTTAAACACATAAAAGGTGTTCTAGTGAGGACTGCTGAAAGTGTGTGCCCTTTCATCCCATTGTTGGTGCCCTGCCTGGCCCCACCTAGCATAAAAGCCCCTACTTTTGCAGAGTCTTGTGACTTGGGCCCTTTGTGCCACCTGAGCAGAGAGGGGCAAGGGTAGCAAACCCAAATCACTGGGCTCGAGGGAAATTGACTGGGACTGGGGAGGGGCATCCCACCCCTGTGAGTCTGCTTTCCCAGCAGATTTGACCTGACCCTGACAGGGGACCTGTTTATTAAGAGTATATAAAATACCAGGACCTTAGGACGTTGGAGGTTGGTAACTGTTGAGTCAGTACTGACTCATAGCAACCCGGTATAGAGTGTCTAAGGAGTGCCTGGTGGGTTTGAACCACTGACCTTTCCGTTCAAACTGACCTTGTGACCCAGGGCTTATCCTGCAGCACCACACCAGGATGTTGGGGCTCAGGAATGTTCTCAAATAAGGTGCATCCAAGAAGAACAGGCAGCTGGTTGGATGCCATCTGAAAGTACATGATGTCTTGAAGCAAGCATTTTTAGTTCAGTCAGGAGAGCATCTTGTACAAACAGAAAGAGAAGTGGGGGCAGCAGGAACTAATTTACAGACAAGTTCAAATATGGAGAGGACTGGACTATCTAGGGGTCATGATTGCAATCCTTGTCTGGCTGTCTGAAACATTATCTCAAGTTTTGGGCAAAAAAAATTTGTCTTTGTGTGTTGTCTGCACGTGTATGTATTGTGGGTGTGTTTGTATTGTGTGAGTGTGTATGATAGTGTGTTAGGGGTAGTGTGTGTGTGTAGTTCTGTAGTATTGCTGGTAGAAGCCCTGGTGTCACAGGGTTCGAACCTACCAGCCACTCCACAGGAGAACGACATGGCTGCCTGCTTCGATAAACATTGCCTACCTCAGACATTCCCACTCAAAAGGACAAGCAGAGCAGCCTGGAGCAGCTAGAGGAACAGAAGATACTTATTTGAAAGAAAGACCAGTACGGAAAATCCAAAACAGTAACAGCAGTCTGGTTGAATACCACAAGAACAAGCAAGTTGTTTGATGGGGTGCCATCAAGGCAAGCAATCAAGTCCCTTCAGGGCAAACCCCCTTCTAAAGACTGAAACCCAAAGGGAACATGAGCAGGCATGTAAGTTTGCTGACAACCATATTGGTCTACTGATGAGGAAAAGTCAGGGGGAAAGCAGCAATAAAGATGTGGGCTGAGTCTGACCACGTTCAATAGACTCCTGTCAACCTGGAGTGAGACCTGGGGACTCCTGAGCCCATGGACAGGGACATAGCCACAGAGGGCTAGAGCAGAGAGTGAAGCATCCAGCTGATATGAAGTGAGGAGAGGTGCACAAGAATGCCCATACCTGCAGATAGTACCTATTTGACCAATCAATGGCTGGATGAAGACTAGAGGAAGAAAGAAGGGAAAAAAAAGTGTAATCTGCTACAATTTGATGAACTTGACCTATACTTCGGATGTAGTAGCTTAAAAAAACAGGGAAAGAATCTTCACCGTAAGGATCATTCCCACCCTCTCTGTACATAGGGTTGATAAGGATGGGCAACTTAGACATTTAGCTACCTAAATTGGGGGTGTGGTGCTGTGGGCTAATGCGTCAAGACTACAAAGTCATTTGAACTGCAAGGTTGGTGGTTCAGGCTCACCAGCGGCTCCTTGGAAACCCTGTACAGGGTCGCTGTGGGTCGGAATCGACTTGATGGCACTTAACAACAATAAAGGGATGGAGTGACTGGCTTACAAGTTTTCAAGAGGGAGTTTAGTTTCAGAGGGTGTGGAGGAAGGTAGAATCTCCATTGAGATGGGGCTGGTGAAAGGAGATGGGGATAAGACTCTTGTGGTTCAATAGTGAGTAATTATTGTCAGGACTGATTACGATGGTTGTGCATGTAAAGGTAGACATTTTGTAACGTAAAGAGGGGAGTGCTTGATCTTGCAGTCCAGGAGCGGAGGACCCTGGGACCAACAAGGGAGAAGAGTAGGAGTGGAGTGGGGGGCCCTATCCAAAGAAGCAGCGATGCCAGAGATGGAAGCAGAAATAATGACATGGAGAGATGGAGCGGCTGGGGACTCTAACCTCAAGGAGGGAGAGGGGCTGTGTGCTGGCAGCTGGGGGCCAGGCTTGCAGGGTGTGCCCTTGCGTGGTTTGAATGCTTATAAATTCCTGAGTGTTTTGGTGTACATCCAAAAACAAACAGCAAACAGAAGTAAATACTGTTGAATGATGATGCACGGAGGGGATTGTAATCATTGCAATGACACGAACTACGATAGTATGAGTGTAAAGCTTATGTTCTCCCATGTAAATTATCATTCAATTCACAATAAAAACTTTAAAAAAAAAAAAAAAGATTTCCCACCTCAGAGCCCCTGTGGACAGTCCAGCTCAGTTTTGGAGTCAGAATCAGTTCAACAGCAATGGGTCTGGTTTTGGGGGGGAGTAGCAGTTGGTGAATCCAGGTTAAGGGTACTGTTCTCACAACTTTTATGTGAATTTGGACTTTCTTCCAAATAAATGTTCAAAAAATCTGGGCAATCTACACTCTGGTTGGAAATAGAAAGACCCCTTGATGACTGTGTAACTGGTAGGACCAGCGAGGCAGGCAGACAGTTGAGTTTGGGTGGAAGCAACAACTCGTGAGCTAACAAAGGTGCACTGGAGCAATTGGGCCTTCCCACCGTATATCTAGGATTGCCAGAGATGAGAAGGCACAGGGACTGAGGCTTCCTGCGGTGGGGGGAGGGAGTCTGTCATCCCCTTCCTGATGCAGTGCTTTGTTTGGGTTTGGTAATCTGTGTGTTTTCTCCAGCCAAGCAGCCTGGGGCGCAGGCCTTTGTTTCTCCATGCTTACTCGGTGCTGGATGGGAAGAGACAGTGTAGGAATCCAGGCAAGATGGCTTGTTTCTTCCACAAGACCGTGTGAGAGGAGCTGTACCTATAGCACCTCGTAGGGTCCTGGTGTGGCACTGTGGGTTAATGCACTGGACTGCAAGGTCGGTGGTTCAGCCAGCTGCTCCTCAGGAACCCTATACACGGTTGCTATGAGAACCGGCCTGATGGCACTTAACAACAACAACAGCACCTTGTACGAATCTCCATTCTAGTGCAAAGCCTCCCTTAATTGGGATCATCATCCTGAAAGCAGCAGGTTCTGGAATGGGATGGGCGCACCTGTTGGGCCCACCTCAGCCAGTGGTCTGTGGACCACTCTAACCGCTCCCTCACCACCACACACTGCCTGCCACTCAGGGAGGGGCCTTGCCTCCACTTTTCCCATACAAGGAAATCTAGAAATGGAGGCACCTGGCCTGTGCCTCCCTGCTAGCAGGAAGTAAAGTTGGTCTGAACCCAGGCTCCCCCCATCCCATGACTCAGTGGGTGGGTACACAAGGCAACCGGGGAGAGGGGCTGCAGGGTGGAAGGACAAAGCTTGTTACCGCCAGTGAAGCAGGAGGAGTGGTCAGAAGCAGGGAAAACTCTGTTAAGCTAGAGGGTGATGGGCAGAAAGGCAGCTTCCCGAGGAGCTTTGTGGATGCTGAGCAGGGGAAGCAGCCAGGACAGTCAGCAGGACCCCAGGAGGAGTAGAGGGGAGGAAACCAGAAGGAGAAAGGGTCTGAGGCTAGTGAGCCTTATTCCAACCCTGGTAGTGATGAACACATCCAGACTCGACTTCAACTGAGCTGTCGTTTTAATGCGGCGGGCAGACCAGGGACAATCATGTGAACAGGTAGCATGTCAGATGGGGCTAAGCATTCTACAGCAGAATAAAGTGGAGCAACAGGGGCACTAGTTGAGAAAGAATGCTCTAGGAAGATTTCCATGCTGACATTTGCACAGAGAATTGAAGAGGTAAGAGAGCAAGCCTTGTGTGGTTCCAGGGCCAAAGGACAAGTGCAAAGGCCCAGCGGCAGGCATGGCCTGATGTGTTCAAGGGCCAGCAGGGGTGAGGGGAGGGAGGGAAGCCCTGAAGCAGTGGGAGCGAGATCAGGCCAGAAGGAGAAAGCAGCACAGACCTTGGACAGTTGTCAGCAGAGAGGTGATGACATGACTTAGTCTTTGGCAGGCTCTGTCTGCTGGATGGGTAGCAGACTGCGTGTGGAGGCAGCTGGGAGGCCACTGCAATGACAGGCAAGGTGCTGAACAACTTGGCATCTCCATGCTCTGTGCTGCCTTGGGACTGGGGCACTTTCCAGTACTGCAGTGGCTCACACACCAGATGGGGCTGGTTCATTTTTAGCATCGACCCCATTGTAAAATCTCAGTTGCCCTGGGTTCTACAAATCCGGTTTCTAGTGAAGAAACCATGTTCTCCGAAAAGGTTGCACACTGGGTGTGTGCACAGCTGGATCGCTTCTTTGCTGGTGCACTCTGCTTGGGCTGTTTTGTTGAGCAGAAAGAAGCCTCCCTCTTCCTCTGTGTCCCCAAAGCTCCCACCACTTGCGCCAGGCTGCATGGGCAAGAGCTACTGCTCTGCGGCCTCTGCTCCATGGTCTGCCTGGGATGTTGACCAGCTTTGGGGACACATGAGTGGGGAGAACAGGTTGTGCCTGTGGTTAGTGCTACCACAGGTGGGGAGGGCCTGCCCTTGGAGTAGGCCCACAGCTGGGCCCAAAGCCCTTTGGTCTTTTCTCTCACAGAGACTGTCGAACGTAGAGGTGTTATCGGGCTGGCTGGAGCAGGGCCTAGGTGCTGCGTGTGGGATGGCTTATACTGGCAAGTACTTTGACAAGGCCAGGTAAGTGCTCACCTCAAAACCACTTAACTACCCCTCCATCCCAGACACACAAGGAAATGCTGTTGATTTGTGAAAGGATCTGTTTTTCTGGAGGTGTGTCCTGGCGACTGCAGTTGTGGGTACAGGGAGGGGGCCAAGGGGCTAGGCATGTTGACATAGGTTACAGCCTTGCATGCTCCCTTGCCCTCCACTGTGCCCAGCATGTCCTGGTCCAAGGTGTCTTGGGCTCAATTTCTCTAAGCCTGTGTTCTCCAGGGCCAGGGTGAAGGGAGGGGCAGCCACCTAGCTCTGTGGGGTTGGGGACAGCCCCCAGGCGTCCAGTTGCTCCATGGACAGACTTCCGGTCACCTTGCTGGTATCTTGTTGGGACCCTGTTTCCTTAGTGCTTGCAACCTCAACCCACCCCTAGGGCTCCAAGTGGGCTCTGCTGGATTCCTCCAGTGATGGGTCAGAGAGATGCAGGTAGGACACTTCGATGTTTGGCTTCTGCTGCAGGGATCCTGCATGGGGGAAGGGGCTTTCCAGCCTCAGGTCAAGTCTCCCTCCCTGCCCTGTCAGCCCCTGCCCCAGCAGTTTCCTGGTCCATGTGACTAAGTCACTTAGAGCGTTGTAGTGGAGTCTGGGTTGTGGTTTCTGGGCATCAGTGGCCCATTTTGCTGTTTCAGTGCCTACAGAACGCACGCTGCTCAGGTAGAAGTTTCGATTGTTCTTACTCATGTAAGCACAAGGAGCTTCAAGAAGCTCTTGGGAAAGTGGACTGAAAAGAGAGCATTTTTCTAGTAACTTTTTGAAGTCCCCTCCTGAATTGGTAAGCTCAGAGCTCGAAGTCAGCTGCCCTGACAGAGCGGGTATGAGTGTTGGTTTTGGTGTGTATGTGAGTTTTCTTCCCATTGCCCTGCTGGGTTGTGATGCCAGAGAAGTGGCAGACAAAGCTGAAAATTAGCCCTAACACTTAACTTGGAAGCAGCAACTGATGGTAGAGAGCCATCCAGAAGCGCCCCGTAGCCTGGAAAGCCGTGGGGCTGCACAGAGTTGCTGTGGAAGCAGCGTCCTCAGTCTGTGCCTCTTCGGCACTTGATGACCTATGCGAGCCTCGAGCCAGGTCCTCATTGTCTCTTGGCTTGCTCCAGCTACCGGGTGTACTGCCTGCTGGGAGACAGCGAGTGCTCAGAAGGCTCTGTCTGGGAGGCCTTGGCCTTTGCTTCCCACTACAACCTGGACAACCTTGTGGCCATCTTCGACGTGAACCGCTTGGGGCCAAGCAGCGCCCTGCCCCTCGAGCAATGCATAACCATCTACCAGAAGCGCTGCGAGGCCTTTGGGTGAGCTTCTCTCCTGTTACTCTCTTTTTCCTGTCTCGCTCCTTTCATCTCTCATAACCCAGCCCCTCCACCTGTCGACAGGTGGAATACTTTTATGGTGGATGGTCATAACGTGGAGGCGCTGTGCCAGGCATTTGAGCTAGCAACTCAAGTGAAGAACAAGCCCACAGCTGTGGTGGCCAGGACCTTCAAGAGCCGAGGGATTCCGAGTAAGTAAAGGGTTCTCTCTGGCTTGGATCTTGACAAAGATCTGTCTGCACAAAGAGGCAGGAGGCCTCACAGACCAACCAGGCACATTGTTTACTTGCTTCACTAACTGCATGCATCCAGTGCAGTAGGCTGATCCCTACCCCTTCACACTCAGTCCAGTGGAGCAAATAGGGCCTGGGAGTCCATGATGTTACACACACATGTACACATATATACACACATACACATCCATACATCTCCCTGGGCAGAACAGAACAGTCTTTGCAGTCAGGGACCACTTCTCTGGGATAGGGAAACTGTGGGATGGGGCTTTTTATAAAGACTTGAAGCGAGACAATTGCCTGATCAGATAGATGTTGATTTTAGAAATGGAGTGGGCACACAGGTTTCTGCAGTAAGTCAAGTTCCTTTCAGATGGGTTGAGTGTGTGAAGTGCCTACGGAAGAGCCGAATGGAGTCCTCAGGTGTGTCAGTCTGTACATGTGCCTGTTTGTGGCTTCAGAGACAGCAATTTACAGACTCCACAGGCTTTAGTTGGACCCTAAAACTATGTGAATGATGGTTGTCTAGTTATAACGTTATTTAAGAGCACGGCCAGCCTTGGCACTTTGTTGGAAGTATTTAGCTCCTTGCAGCCGAAGTCTTTGCACAGAATTAGGACAGAAATAAAGCGATGTTGACCATAGGTCTGAAGGAGCTGAGCTCTTGCTCTGTCTGGATAGTATCTTGTTTGGCTGGGAGCAGATGCCCACACCCAGGGCAGGTGAGAACAGTGCTTTCTGACCTTCACATAGGAGTCGCTAGAAGGGTAGTCATTCAAAGTCAGAAAGCGTAGGGTGCAAACGGGGAGGCCAATGCCCAACTGTGCTGCTCTGTGGATTGTTGTTGTTAAGTGCCTTTGAGTCCCTTCTGGGCCATAGTTACCCTGTATAGGGTTTCCGAGGAGCAGCTAGCGAGCTTGAACCGCCAATCTTACAGTTCAAATCAATTTTGCAGTCCAGTGCGTTAACCCTCAGTGTAACATCAGGCCTCCGAGAAGTGGATGCACAGGCCCTAAAGTGTGGTATGCACACTGGCACATTTACTGTGCCCAGACCATCTGAGAGAATACACTCCCAACATTACCCCGATGCAGTTGACTTTTTATGCTTGAAAGTCTCTGATGATTCAGCGTCACATGCTACATTGGTAACACAAGTATGTATAATAGTCGCAATTCGGAAAATAATTTATTTTGTAACACCATCGGTACTGTGCTTGAAAATTACTTCTAAAATAAGTACACAATTCAGAAATGCATACATCGATTATAGTTTTGCCAAATAACTCTGAACTGAGAAAACACACACTGGAATTGCAGCTCATGCAGATGTGGGTGGGAGTCATCTGGAGACCCACTGGCCCACATACTTCAGTGAGCAAAGGATGCTACATTCTTCACCCCAGATGATGGGATTGATTTCCCAGCTGTAGATCCCCAACCCCTTAGGGGGGCAGGTGCATGTACCGGACACCACTACTTGAATGCCTCCCAGCTCTGACTTTGAGTCGCCAGGGTAGGACCTGAGTCTCCAGAAGACCCCTCTAATAAGTCCTTACTCCAGTATGCCCAGTTCAGTAAATGCCAACTCTCCCAACTTGCTGTGGGCATAAACCTGGGTATCATTCCTGCCTCTACCCTCTCCCTTTCCTACTCCCCCCCCCCTCCACACATTGTTCTTGCTCCTCTATATGTCCACCACCTGGAGCCTCACTAGACTCCTGTCCCCTACCTGACATAGCAGTCACTCCCCATCAGAACCCCTCAAGGTTTCCCATCTTGCTTTGAATAACACCTGAACCCTTTCTCAGACCCACCAGACCCTGCCCGGTCAGCCTCGGACTCTTTCTCCACCTCAGCTTCCTTCCCTCTCCCTCAGTCACCAGCCTGTGTTCTCTGACAGCACTAGGGTCCCAATCCTGCTTTGGGGTAGTGGGGGATTTGCTCCTTTGAGTCCTAGGCTATCTTCCAGTGACCTAGCTGTTGAATGAATGCCTGCTTCTCATTTGGCAGCTGTTGAGGGTGCTGAAAATTGGCATGGAAAGCCAATGCCAAAAGAGCGAGTCGATGCAATTATTAAACTGATTGAGAGCCAGATAGAGACCAACAGTGAGCTCGTGCCAAAGCCCCCTGTGGAAGACTCGCCTCTCATCAACATCATGGAGGTAAAACTGACTGTACCACCTAACTACAGAGTCGGAGACAAGGTAGGCCAAAAAGATAGGTAACTGGATCAATCCTGGCCATCAGCTGCTTTCTTCTCTGATTTTCTTCCTAAACTTAACACAGTATTCTGTATTTGTTCTGATCTCCACAAATGAAAAAAAGAATTAAATGGTGTGGCAGTGAAGGTTTTTGACTTTCTCTAACTTCACTTTGCTTTCACAGCTGTTGACATTTGAATGTGCTTACAGGCAATTTGAAACAGATTTGGACAATGCAAACATTGTCACTTTGCATGCTTCCTAACTTAAGCTGAAGACTTACAATCGAGTGTGTGCTACAGACATTCTCACTGGTCAGCTCACTGCCTGGACAACATCAGGAAGCAGACCAGTGTACCCCAACTAAGTTCTGAAAAAAGGAAACAAGTCAGACCTGAACCCCTGAATAGAAAGTCTCATTTTTCATTTCCATGTGTATAGGCTGCCTTCTGACATAGTCTTTCTCTTTCCATGAGTCTAGAGTCTTCAGCTGCTCTGTCTCTCCATGCCCTCCTCTCTGCCTCCATCTCTGGTGGTGCTGCTTCTCGAATAGGATCCCACATTCTGCTCATGCTGTTGACCCTTGTTGGTCCTAGGGTCCTCTGTTCCTGGACTGTAAGACTAACTACTCCACCGTTTTTGTTAAATAAAACTTCTATCTTTACAGTTGTGACAACTGCAATTAGTCATGATAACAATTATTCACTATTGAATCGTAACAATCTTATCCCCATCTCCTTTTACCAGACCCATCTAGACAAGATGAAAACTATTCAATGGGGATTCTACCTTCCCCCACACACTCTGAAACTAAACTCCCTCTTGAAAACTTGTAAGCCAGTCACTTCGTGCCTTATTTTTCACTTCGTGCCTTCATAGCGCTCCTATTTTAGGTAGCCAGTGTCTTAAGTATACAGACAGGACAGGATGAAGACTCCTTCCCTCTCAGTGGTATTTTGAGCCACTAAAGCCATGAGTATAAGTCCAGAGCTTAGTCTCATTGGTTCTCCTTTGTAGATAACTTCATTTTTCCTGAGCTGCTCTCAGGAGTCTTTCTATGCCTTTCTATTTGGAAAGTTTGAGTATGATGAGTCTTGGTGATTTTCTTTTGTTTGAAGTTTGTTCAGCTTCTTGTGTCTTAAAGAAAGCTTTCTTCCAACAACACTGGGACAATTTTCTCTGTGCTTTTTATTTTCTCTGCCTGTTCTAGAATTCCGATCAAATTTAGGTTATTTCTCTTCATGGTATCCCATATAAATGTTAGACTTTCTTTGCGTTTTCTTCATTTATTTTTTTTTTCTGATTGTTCTTGTAGTATCTTAGTATTGAGAGATTTATCTTCAAGCTCACTATTTTGGGCTTCCTTTACTTCAGATCTACTCCTTTTCCCTTTTTCTTTAAATCTGAGTACTAATCATCTGTATTTTGATTTGTTTCAAAATTTGCATTTATTTGTTCTGTTTGTTCTTGTTATTCTTGCTTTCCTCAATCTTTATGTCAGTTCTTAAGATAGTACCTAAATATCACTTTTTACTTCTTTTTCAGTTAGCCATTACCTTTTCTTCCTCAGGAACATTTTCTGGCTCTGCATCTTGGTCATTTGTTTGAGCCATTCTCTCATGTTTCTTTATGTGAACTAAAATTGTTGTCTTCAGGGCATTATGGGTTGTTGTATTTGTATTTAATTGATGATTGTATGCTGATGTGCTCTTACACTCTCACCAACAGTCTCCTGTGGGAGTAGTTAGAGAATGGATGTGTGTGCACTGTTCTCATTCACTGTTCATGCAACTCAGTTTAGGGTGGGTTTGGCTGGTGTTAACTATCATCTATCATTGATCAGGTGGCATAGGAGCTGGCATTGGCTCTTGCCCGGTGGGTGGAGCTTCAGAGGATATAGCTGTGGATGGGCATGGTTGCTGTCTCCCGTTGGGTGGAAAAGAGAAACATCCTACACACACACACAAAACAAATAAACAAGGAACCAACAATTAAAAGATAAAATAATAAAGATAGAAAAGAAATAAAAACAGGCAGTAACCAGAAAGAAGGACTGTAACAACTCTGAAGACAAAAGAGGGACAGAGAATTAGAGCCATAGAAGAGAACCATAAGGGAGAGAGAAAACAAAAGGAAGAAATTTTTAAAAACCTTTAAGAATAGCTAAAAAACAGAGGGGGGGGAGGGGGACAGGAAAATGGAGCTTCAGAAGAGGAAATAAAAGTAAATTTTAAAAACTGGTGAGAGGAGAGATGAAAGAGTTGAGAGTAAAGAAAGATCAAAAGGGGATAAAAGAAGAGGGGAAATGAGAAACAGGAAAAGGAAAGACAAAAGCAGAGCTTAGGAAGAAAATTAAAGAGAATGAAAAGAGGAAGGAGGAAAAAAAATAGTAAAAAAAAATGAAGCAGCAAAAGGAGATAAGCAACCCCCCACTCCCCCACTCCCCCACCCCCAAAAAGTACAGCTGTTGGAGCTAAAGTGGAGAAAACTCTGGGGGGGCTCCTGCAAGCCAGGAAGCTCACCAGGTAGATGTAGGAGGGGTGTGAGAGTGCAGTTCCTATTGGCCTCAGCGTGATCGATGTTCAGGGCACTTGGTTCTTGATGGAGCTGCTTTCGGTGTCTGTGAGAGGACCACAAGGCAGCTAGAGACAGGGTGACTGATTAAATGCTGGTTTGGTGGTTCTGAGAGTTCTGTAGGTCCTGAGTCAGGCCTACCTGGATCCAGACACCAACATGGCACACCAAATCAGAGCATCCGGCTCCGCATCACACTGGCAGGATTCCCGAACTCACTGAGAACAGGGTCTGCATTGGGATTAGTTGAAGGTGGAAACTGACCACACTTTGGGTCACCAGGGCAGCATGGGGAAAAAGAGGGCATCACACCTTTTCAGTTGCTTGTGTGACTTTGTTCTCCAGGCCACCTTCTGTTGCCAGAGCAGCTCATAAAGGTTCAAGATGATTGTGCCGTGGCTGGCTGGCTATTCACCAGCCAGTTATCCCTCTTTGCCATCCCTGCTAAGCTTCTCCCAACATGCACTCAATCCACTTCCCTAACCTTTATTCTGAAGTTCAGGCTTCCAGGATTTTCATCCATGTTTGTTTCATTCGGTCTCGTATCTTTGTTGTAGAGGGTCTGTGTAGTGTATCTGTCTAGTCTTCCATATTACTGGAAACTCAGAACAGTGTATTTTGAGAAATTGTACCGAATTGCTGTGTTTGTCTATGGAAGATGAAGTTATAAGGAATTTTAACTGATATTTATTAAAATATTATGTGTTTTATGAACAGGAAAACATTAGCACCTTAAGGAAACAGGCCAGTTCATCAAAAATCAACTGAAAACCAAACAGCTGCATTAATACAAAATTATGTAAGAGCTAGTGTTCTCTGTGGTACTAGCTAGCCTAGGTCAGTAGTTAGAAAACATCAATGTATCAAATTAGCCCTTAGAAGGAGGACATAACCACAGAGGGAGAAGGACATTCAAAGAATCACAAGAGAAAACTCAGCACAACTCTAGGATAATTGATATGGAAACCTGTCAAAGAAGTGACCAATTTTTAGTTTCAAGTAAAATATTAAAATCAATGCAGAAAGATAAAGTAGATCAGTAGTGAAAGAAATAAGTGAGAAAACTCTCAGACAGTTGTATCTCCAATGTGCCAGACTCCCCAGATTACAAGAGTGACTTATTTTTAACCTTCAAGGAACTGGTAATTCCTAAACTGTTTCAAACATTTCCAAATATGGACAAAGGCCAAAGCCTCGCAATTCCACTCTGATGCCAGAACGTGACAAAGAAAAAAGCTGCAGAACAACCTCACTTAGGAATAATAATGGTAAAAATTATAAATAAAACATTAGCCAATCTCAGATTCATTTGTACATTCAGAGAAGTATGCAGCTGACTCAGTGAGGTTCACGTTAGTAACGCAGAAGATGCATCACCATGAGGACACGTGTGCATATGATTCCCCATTAGGTCAGTGGGAGGGGAAACCATGGCTCTGTCAACAGATGCTAAACAAAAGCAGCTCAAAAAATCCAACATGCACCCTGGTCTGGGCTTAGTTTATTATAAACTATGTATGTTAGTAAAAGAAAACTAGTGAAATACTTGATTTCCATTGTCTATGTGGGTTTAGATCTCTTAAACCTTGAACCATCTTCGTACCTAATGGTAAAGGCATTCAGATTATCTGGCAAAGGTGTTCGCCCCTGCTCTGGAGATGCTAGCCAATGTGCTTAAGTAAGAGAAAATAAATAAAAGAGTCCATATTGACAGGGAGAAGGCAAGCCTGTTATTTGCAGATGGTATAATTTTATATATCTGGAAAACCCAGGAGATTCAACTAGAAATTATTAGAAATAAGAAGAGAGTCCAGTAAGATAACTTAGAGCACAGCTAATATATAGAGATCAATTCCTTTCTTAAATTAAGGGGACTTCAAAAAGTTCTTGGTAAAATGGAAAATTTCCATGAGGCTTTTGAAGCTCCCTTGTAAGTAACTGAAAATAAATTAAATATGTTGTTTCTAAGTGCCATCGAGTAGAGATCCGACTCATAGCAACCCTGTACAGGGTTTCCAAGGAGCAGCTGGTGAGTTGGAACTGCCGGCCTTAACGGCCCAAACCAATGTTGCAGTTTACGGCAATAACTGGCAACGCCACACCAGAAGTCCAAATTAAATTAGGGTCTATATTAGGATGCTTGTAACATTTGTTAGATGTGGTTGAGTCTGTTCTGACTCCTAGCAACCTTACGCACAACAGACGAAAACACTGCCCAGTCCTGTGCCGTCCTCACAATTCTTACGCTTGAGCCCATTGCTACCACCACTCTGCCAGTCCATCTCGTTGGGGCTCTTCCTCTTTTTCACTGACCCTCCACTCTGCCAAGTATGATACCCTTCTCCAAGGACTGGTCCCTCCTGGTAATATATCTTAGAATGAGAGAGGAAGTCTGGCATCCTTTCCTCCAAGGGGCATGCTGACTTTCAGTTCCTCCTACACATACCTGTGTATTCTTCTGGCAGGCAGTCCATGGTGCTTACAGTGTTCTTCAGCATCGTAATTCAAATGCATCAATTCTTCTACAGTCTTCCTTAGTCACTGTCTTAACTTACACATGCATAGGAGGCTACTGAAAATACCATGATTTGGGTCAGGTACACCTTAGTCCTCCAACTGACATCTTTACTTTTAACACTTTAAAGATTTGTCTAATGCAGTATGTCTTGTCTGTCATTTCTGTGAGAGTTGATTGTGGATCCAAGCAAAATGAAGTCTTTGACAACTTCAGTTTTTTCTTGATTTATCACTGATGTTATTTCGTCTTCACTTTCAGCAAGTAGAGTTGTGTCACTTGCATGTCACAAGCTGTTAATGCGTTTTCCTCTAATCCTAAAGTCATATTCTTCCTATAATCCACCTTCTCTGATGATTTGCTCAGCATATTGATTGAATAAGTATGGTGAAAGGATACAACCCTAACCTACACTTTTCCTCAATTCTAAACTATTCAGCACCCCTTTTTCTATTTGAATGACTGCCTCTTGGTCTATGCACAGGTTCCTCATGAGCACAGTCAAGTATTCTGGAATGCTCATTCTCCACAGTCTTACCCATATCTTGTCATGATTCACACAGCCAGAAGCCTTTGCGTAGTCAATAAACACAGGTAAACATATCTTTCTGGTATTCACTGCTATTAGCCAAGATCTATCTGACTTGAGTAATAGTATCCATCATTTTACGTCCTCATCTGAATCTGACTTGCATCTGTTTCTAAATTATCTTCAGCAAAATTTTGCTTGCATGTGATACTAATGATGTTGTCTTATAGTCTGATGATTTCCACCTCTCTTTGGAATGGAAGCAAATGTGGATTTCTTCCAATTGGTTGGCCAGGTAGCTGCTGCTGTCTTCCAAGTTTTTTGGCATAGTTGAGTGAGTGCCTCCAGTGCTGCATCAGTTTGTTGAAAGATTTCAATTTGTATGCCATCTGTTTCCGGAGCCTTGTTCTTTGCCAGTGCCTTCAGTCATCTTGGATTTCTTCTTTGAGTACAAAATGGTTTTGTTTTGTTTTTTTATTAAGGATACCTTTTCTTTAACTTTTTACAGCAGCAGTCTCATACAATATTTGCCCTTCTGTGAATGAGCAATTTAACTTGGCTTAGTGTCTTCCAGGTTCATCCATGTTAGAATGTGTTTCACTGATTGATCATTTTAACATGGCATAGTATTTCAGTGTGTGCAGGCTCCATTATTCTGTTGTTGGGCTTGTAGGCTGCGTGGAACATGGATGTTCCTAGATCTAGCCATGTCATGGCTCTTGTTTCTTGAGGATCTATACCAAGTAATGGGGTGGGTGGGTGGGTCACACGGTATTCCTAATTCGTACTTTTTGAGAAAGCACCATACCATTTTGCACATTTTACACCATTACAGCCCCATCAGCAGTGTAGGAGGGTCCCAGGATCTCCACACCCTCACCAGCATTTGCTGTTTTCTGGACTTTGTTATCAGTTCTGGGATCAGATGACATCTCATTATTGTTTTGATTTGCATCTCTCTCATCCTGGTGTAGGTGATGTAGGATAAGCACTGGATAGCAAGGTCATTTTAAACTGTAAGGTGAATGGTTGAAACTTACCAGAAGCTCCTTGGAAACCCTATACAGGGTCACTGTGAGTTGGAACCAACTCGGTGACACTTAACAACAATCACACTACACTCTAAATGATGGACTGTGAACTATAAGGTCGGTGGTTCAAACCCACCAACTGCTCCTCAGAAAACCCTGTACAGGGTCGCTTTGAGTTGAAATCGACTTGACGGCACTTAACAACAGTTGCTAATGGAGTCCTGGTGTGGTGCTGTAGGATAAGCACTGGACTGCTAATCAAAAGGTCAGCAGTTCAAACCCACTAGCCGCTCCTGAGAAACCTATACAGGGTTGTGATGAGTTGGAAATGACTCAGCGGCCCTTAGCAACAACAACAATGGCTAATGATTACAAGCATTTCTTTATATGTTTGTTGGCTGCCTGAATGTCTTTAGTGACGTGTTTGTTCATGTCCTCTGTTTTTTAACTTTTTGAGGTGTTGAAGTGTTCTATAAATTTTAGGTTAGTCCCTGGTCTGATAAATCATTGCTAACAAGTCATTCCAAGTTTGTAGGCTCTCTTTTTACCCTTTGCAAAATCTTTTGATGCACATAAGTGTCTAATTTTTAGGAAGTCCCAGGCAGCTGTTTTATGTTCTGCTGTTTGTGTGTGTTTGGTAGTGTATTGATGCCATGTATCAGAGCTCCCAAGTTTTGTAACTACCTTTTCATTGATGATCTTTATAGTTCTAGGTTTTACATTTAGTCTTAAATCCATGTTGACTTTGTTTTTATAAAGTTGTTGTTGTTAAGTGTCGTCAAGTCAGTTCTGACCCATAGCAACCCTGTATAGGGCTTCTGAGGAGCAGCTGGTGAGCTGGAACCACTGACCTTGTGGTTCAAACGACTTCTGCAGTCCAGCGCATAACCCACAATGCCAAACTAGGACTCCTGTTTTTGTGTATGGTGTGGGATATGGATCTTGTTTCATTCTTCTGCAAATGGATGTCCAGTTTTGCCAATACCATTTGTTGAAGAGACTTCTCTTCCCCAATTTTATTTTGGCCCTTTGTCAAAGATCAGCTGACTGTAGGTAGATGGATTTGCTTCTGAATAGAATTGGTGTCAGCTCCTCTCTGAATGGTTGACAGAATTCAACAGTAAAGCCATCTGGGTCCGGACTTTTTGTAATTGGACGTCTTTTAATAACCTGTTCAAGTTCTTCATTTGTTATAGTTATGTTCAAGTCTTCTATCTAAGTCTGTGTTCACTTAGGTAGGACATGTGTTTCTGAGAATTTGTCCGTTTGTTACAGATTTTCAAACTTGTTGGAGTATAATTTTTCATAGTAGTCTGTTATCCTTTTTATTTCCATTGGTTCTGTTGTGACATCACCTATGTAATTTCTTATTTGTATTATTTACATCTTTTGTTAGAATTGTCCATGGTTTGTCAATTTTATTAACCCATTCAAGAAATCATCTTGTTTTGTTGATTTTTTCTATTTCATTTATTTCTGCTGTATCCCTTAGTATTTTTGTCTGTTGGCAGTAGCTTGCTTTGCTTCTTTTTTTCTAATTGTTGGAGATGTTGGGCTAAAGCATTGATTCGGGGGTTTTCTTCTTTTTGAATGTATGCGTTTATTGCTATCAATTGTCCTGTGTGCCCTTCATGTGGATCATGACAAGCTATGGACAACATTATGGAGAATGAACATTCTGGAACCCATAATTATGCTAATAAGAAACCTATACATAGACCAAAAGGTAGTTGTTCGAACAAAACATGGAACACGGAATGGTTTAGAATCAGGAAAGGTGTGTGCCAGGGTTGTATGCTTTCACCTTACTTACTCCATCTGCATGCTGAGAAGATAATCCGAGAAGCTGGATTAAACGCAGAAGTACATGGCATCAGGTTTGGAGAAAGATTCATTAACAACCTGCAATATGCAGATGACTCAACCTTGCTTGCTCAAAGTTTAGAGGATTTAATATACTTAATGACAAAGATCAAAGACCACAGTCTTCGATATGGCTTGCACCTCAATGTAAAGAAAACAAAAATCCTCACCACTGGACGAATAAAAATAACATCATGATAAATGGAGAAAAGAATGAAGTTGTCGAAGACTTCATTTTTCTCAGATGAACCATCAGCACTCATGGAATCAAATGATGTATTGCATTAGGCAAATCTGCTGCACAAGACCTCTTTAAAGCGTTGAAGAGCAATGATGTCAGTTTGAGGACTAAGGTGCACCTGACCCAAGCCAGGGTATTTTCAGTAGCCTCATATGCATGTGAAAGTTGCACAGTGAATAAAGACCACAGAAGAATCAATGCATTTGAGTTGTGTTGGAAGAGACTACTAAAAAAGAACAATATTTAATATTAATGTTTTTAATATTAAAAATATTTAGAAGACTGTTAAAAAGAACAAAGAAATCTGTGTTGGAAGAAGCACAACTAGAATGCTCCTCAGAAGCCTGGATGGGGAGAGACTTTGTCTTTCATACTATAGATATATTGTCAGGAGGGACCATTCCTTGGAGAAGGGGCAAAGTGGAGGATCAGTGAGATGGACTGACACAGGGGCAGCAGCAGTGGGCTCAAGTGTAACGAGTGTGAGGATGGCACAGGATTGGGCAGGGTTTCGTTCTGATGTGCATAGGGCCGCTCTGAGTCGGAACCGACTTGATCATATCTAATAACAACAGCACTGCTGGAGTCCCAAAGATTTTAACATTTTGTGTTTTCATTTTTGTTTGATTGAAGGAGTTTTGTGTTTTTTTTGTTTGTTTGTTTGTTTTGGTTTCTTATGTTACCCTGGTTTTAAGCAGGGTGTTATTATTCAGTTTTCATGTAATTGAATTTTTTCTCCATAGTCTTCTTATTGTTGATTTCTTATTGTATAGTGTTATTCTCTGAGAAGATGTTTTTTATGTTTTATTATTATTATTATTTATTGAGGTTTGCTTTGTGGTCTAGCATATGGTGCAGTTTGGAGAATGCTCCATGTGCACTGGGAAAGAATGTATCTTGTGCTGTTGTTAGATTGAGTGTTCTGTGTGTGTCTTTGAGGTTGTTTAGTTTTTTTGTGTCTTAGTTGAGTTTCTTTCTGGTTTTCCTGTCTTCATCAAAAGTGGTGTATTGATGGACTTCCAGCAAGATGGAAGACACACTACACGGGCCCTCTACAACAAGAGATATGAGAGACCAAATAAAGCAGACACAGATGTTAATTCTGGTACCTTGAACTTCAGAGGAAAGGGTAGAGAAGTGCATTGAGTGCTTGCTGGGAAGAGAAGCTGAGCAGGGACAGCAAAAGAGAAAGACTGGTAAACGGCTTGAGTATCTTGTGAGCAGCTTTGGCGACAGAAGGAGGCCTGGCAAAGCAGATTCACACAGGAGACAGGAAAAGTGTAATACAGTCTTTTCTCCATGCTCCCCTGGTGACCAGAGGTATGGCCAGCTCCCACCCTTAGCCACTTGCAACAGAACCCTGCTCTCCAGGAGCCATGTGGTTGCGAGGCACACCAGTGTGAGGTGGAGGCTGACTGTGCCACTTTGATGTCTGAATTCAGGTAGGCTTGGCTTCAGACGTACAAATCCTGCAGAGTTTAGACTAGTATTTAACCAGTCGCCCAGCCCCCAGCTTCCCTGTGGTCCTAACAGACACTGAAACCAGCTGCATCAAGGGGGGCCCCCGTGAACTACTTCTAGATTGAGTTCCTTGAACATAGAAAACACTAAAGCCAACAGGAACTTCATCTAGGGTCAAGAACTCTACTGTCACATCTCTTCCACAACCACCTCATGAGCTCCTTAAATTGCAAGAGCCTCCAGAGATTTCTCCCCTCTGGGTTCAACAACTACACCGTTTGTCATTACAAATACCACAACTCCATGCATGATGCCCCGAGGACAACAGACAATTTTAGCTCACAAGAAGAAACAAGAAATTGGCACAAACTAATGACCAAGATGCAGAGACAGAAAACATTTCTGAAGGGAAAAAAAGGCAATAAAACACGCAGAAAAAGAATTAGAAAGGATGATATTTAGTTACTGTCAATGGATTGACAGAAATATCAAGGAAGGCAAAGAGAACACAGAACAAAACTTTAGTAGAATTCAGGTAAACACTACTTTTTAGTAGAATTTAGGAAAACACTACAAGAACAAACAGACGAAATAAATGCAAATTTGGAAACAATACAAAACCTGCAATTAGAAGTACAGAATATTAATACTAAAATCTCAGAAATAGGCAATACATTAAAAAGGCAAAGAAAATTCGAAGCAATGGAAGCCCGAGTTAGTGAGCTTGAAGAAAAAAAAAATATCTCCATACTAGTATGCAAGAAAAATCATCAGAAAAAGTCTGAAGAAAGCCTGAGAGTTAGTTCTGTAGGAGACCATGAAGAGGAATAACTTCACAGGTGATGGGAATTCCAGAACAGGAAGAGACAGTAAAAAGCACAGAGAAAACTGTCTTAAGAGTTGTTGGAAGAAAGCTTCCCTAACATCATAAAAGTTGAGAAGATAAGCATGCAGGAAGCTGAACAGATCCTAAACAGGATAGATCCCCAAACAAAATCACCAAGGCATCATATTGAAACTTTTCAAAATCAAAGACAGGGAAAGAATTCTGAGATGAGCTGGAGGAAAATGAAAAGTTACCTGAAAAGCAGAACCAATAAGACTCAGCTCTGATTTTTCAGGTTAGGAAGGCAATGGAATGACATACAAATCTGTGAAAGAAAAAACTGCTTGCCAAGAATCGTATTCCCAGTGAAGTTGTCCCTCAAATACGACAGTGAAATTAGGACATTTCCTGATAAACAGAAATTAAAGAAATTTTTAATGGCCAGACCAACTTTAGAAAAAAATGCTAGGGGGTGAAACTACGGAGCCAGAGATTATTAGTGTATAATCTAAAGAGATTATTAGTGTATAAAGCAAAGAGAAGACATAATGTGGACACAGAATTTCCAAATGGTTAGGAAGTCAAATCGATTTCAAGATAAAACAATGTGTTAAGCAGGAAAAAAATAATAAATTACAGGGTAACCTCAAAAGTAATAGATCTGCACATCAAAATTTTTAAAAAAGGAAAATCAGAAAGATTTAGTAGACATTAACACAACAAAAATGGAAAGACAACGTGCCAACAAAGAAACTGATGTGGAATAAAGAAAGCAGCAGCAGCACCATAGTAAACTGACGGTGATCACTGCCGTGTGGTGGAAGTTCTGTGTCCACCTTAATCCTTCTCTTTGCTTTGTAATTGATTTGTGGTTGGCAATCTTTTTCTGTCAGAATGTTGTGCATGTCATCCCGTTGCCGCCTTGCCTGCATGGTCTCTTCCGAGAGGGGCTAAGAAACCCTGTTGATGTGATGGTTAAGCATTTGGGTGCTAACGAAAAGATGGGCAATTCAAACCCAGCTTTGTGAGAGGAAAATCCTGGCGCTACCTATATAAAAATTGTTGTTGTCAGGGTCTTTGGTATTGGTCCGACTCATAGTGATCTATACGAGTCTATAAACAAAGTCCAAACCAGAAAAACCAAGATGTGTAACACAACGTATTGTTACTCCTGGGAAGCAATAGTTCTTACAAATCAATAAGATAAATTAATATCTCAGTAGGAAGTGAGTTTAAGATATGAACGAAACAGTTCAGAAATGAAAAATATGTCTTTGGTAGCCAATAAATGCTGGTTGATCAGATGTTCTGATGCATGCTAGAGCATCAGTGGACCTTAAACACACACTGAATGAATCGAGTTCCTCACAAAACGACACAAACTCTCCGATTTCACTTACATAAGAGATAGACAAAGGCGCTTCGAGGTTAGGAGGAGCTGGTGGAGGTGGAGGTTGTATGCTCTCAAGTTGGTTCCAAATCAAAGTGACCCTGTGTAGGATACATCTTTATGGGAGCAGAAAGCCTCCTTTTTTTCTGCCATGGAGTGGCTGGTATATTCAAACTGCTAACCTTGTGGTGAGCTGTCCAATGTGTAACCCACTAGGCCAGCAGGCTCCTGGAGGTGCTGGGTGGGGGTGGGGGAGCTGGGAGTTCCTGCCTATGGGGTCCTGACTTTCTGAGAAGGGTGATGACCAAGGTTTGGAATGGATAGTGGGGACTGTTTTGTCATAGCCTGGCTTCTAGTATCAGAGTGTTGGAGGGACTGGCAGGGCTCTCGGGGAAATCATTTAGGATCCTGTACCTCGGGCCTTCTCACCCTGCAATGTGCCTGGTTGCCTGGAGGGCTTGTTCAAACAGATCACCACCCAACCCTAGTTTCTAACTCAAACTGGTCTGGGTGAAGCCTGAGAATGTACCTTTCCAACAAATCCCTGGGAATGTTACTGGTCCTGGTCCCAGTCCCCAGGACCCCACAGGATGAATTACTTAGCAGTCCTGGAAGATGAAAGAATACGGGAGCTCTAACCGTAGTGGTTAGGAGTTGGGCTGCTAACCTCAAGGTCAGCAGTTGAAAACTACCAGCCATTCCATGGGAGAAAGATGAGGCTTTGTGCCCCCGTGAAGATGCACAGCCTCGGAAACCCTATGTAGGGTTGCTGTGAGTCAGAACTGACTCTACAGCATATCACCACCACCATGACTACCATCACTGATCGGGAAGACTTCTTGTATTCCTTACACTCCAGTGTATTTTAATTGTTTTCCAATGAATATTATCAGCTTTTTAATTAAAAAGTCACAAGGGCATTTGCAATTTGGGTAATAAATGTAAAAAAAAAATTATGATCTATGTATCTCTCATGTACGGAGTCCTGATGTGGCACTGTAGGATAATCACTGAAACTGCTAACTAATATCAGCAGTTCAAACCTACCAACCGCTCCTTGGAAACTCTATACTGGATCGCTATGAGTTGGAACCGACTCGAGCGTACTTAACAAGAATACGTGTATGGACAGAAGAATAAAATGATGAGACTAATGTTTCCAGGAAAATATGACTTGTAAATTATTTTACAGTCTGTCTGAGATGGTAGACCAATTAATGTAGCAAAATAACTGGATGCAGTAAGCACTGGTGTTATCTAAAATGATCAGTTAGGTTCCAGGCTTCGTTTTCCTGCTTCGAGCATGAGGGTAGTGCATGTTTGAGACATTGATAACCAGAAGCACTGAGTAGAGGTGTCAGGAGGGCTAGCAGTCCATGTATATGGCCCCAAAGGAGACGACCAGGAGTGACAATCTGCTCTGTCTCCCTCAAGGTAGATGGCAATTTGTTATTCTAGCAAAGTTTGCCTGCCTTCAGAGTCCATTTGTTCCAGGCAATTCCAGAGGCCCTTCTTTCTTTCAGGTGGCTACTCGGAATGCATATGGTCTGGCTCTGGCTAAACTGGGCCACGAAAATGAGAGAGTCATCGTCCTCGATGGTGACACCAAGAACTCCACCTTCTCAGTGACGTTCCAGAAGGAGCACCCCGAGCGGTTCATCGAGTGTTTCATTGCCGAGCAGAACATGGTGAGTACGTCCCCACCCTGTGGACAGTGTTACCAGAGAAACAGGTGGATGAAAGTGATGGGGATAGAGTCTGGAGTTCCCAGTGGCCCCACTCTTCCGGCCCGGCCCAGGCTGGCCTGGCCCACCACTACTGCAAGCAGGGACTGATTACTTGGCAAGGTAGGCATATGCTTAGGATATCAAGAAAACGGGGGCCCCAGTTGTCCAAAGCCAAAGACTCAGAGATACCATGCAAACAGGGCACACGGGAAAGCCAGCGCTGCTGTGAGAGGGAAGTGACAGGGGTCGGTGTGTGAGTGTGCAGTTCCTACAGTGTCATGACGACAGTGTTCAAGTGGCTGTTGGAGCTGCCTCCTTAGGTCCCCTCCCTTTCGGAAATCCTGAGCTCCACAGGTCTCTTGGCAGTGAAGTATTCCTTTCTAGTATATTACATTTATTAAGGGTGGGGTGGGCTGTTGGAGCTGCCTCCTTAGGTCCCCTCCCTTTCGGAGGCAGTGAAGTATTCCTTTCTAGTAGATTACATTTATTAAGGGTGGGGTGGGCTGTTGGAGCTGACTCTTGTTCCATTCACCCAGTATGCAAGTGGATCCAAACAAAGGGCAATTGGGCAAGGATGGATTCTCTTCCTAGCTAACCTAACAGACCTGGGCTCTGTTTATCCAGGAGGGTCAGCAGTGCTCTCTGCCATGACACAAACACCACAAGTCTTAGTAAACAGCCCACAGAAACTCCAATCCCAGATGACACACAGAAGGGAGGGAATTCAAAGAACTCAAGCATTGCAATGAAGTCAGTCAAGTTCCTTTGTAGGCGTATGGCATTACATATACAGAGTCACGTCCTAAGTTGTGTGGACGCAAACTAGCAGACATCTGATGTATGCGAGGGCTTCAGAGACTTTGTGGAGAAACGGAGTTCAATGAGGATGGAATTTTTTCATGAACTCTTTGAGTCCCTGTTTGTAATTGGATAACAGTTTCATACTAACATAGCAAACATCCAAAAAATACTGAAGATTTTCTTTTTGTAGGAAATGTGCTATTTAGTAAAAATGTTAGCACTTTACATCCATTAAACATTTTCTAACCAGCTTCATCTCATTCCACTAAAATGGCATACGTTGACTTTTGCATTCATTCACTAATACTATAGTTGCATTCAAAAAGAAGTTACATCATATAAACACTGTAGGATAAGCATTGAAGTGCTAACTGCTAGATCGGCAGTTCAAATCCACCAGCCACTCCTTGAAAACCCTCAACAGGGCCACTATGAGTCAGAACCAACTTGATAGTAGTACACAGCAGACATACAGACAGACAATACACAGGTACGTCTATAACTATGCCAGCCCAAAGACGCAAATACCCTAACCATGGTCGGCTTAGCTTGGTGACGGTTTTCCTATCCAAACGGCTATGGACCAGCAGGCTTCACATAACCACTGTTGTTGTTGTTGTTGTTAAGTGCTGTCAAGTCAATACCAACTCACAGCAAACCTGTATAGGGTTTCCAAGGAGTGGCTGGTGAATTTGAACAGCTGACCTTACAGTTGAAACCGGTCTTGTGGGTCAGTGCTTTCTCCTAAAGCACCACACCAGTGCTCACATAACCACTAGAGATGTTTTATTTGGAACAAGGGGTGTTTTTTTTGTTTTTGTTCTTTTTTAAATAAAGCATATTCAAATCAATACCAACATTTAAAACTCAGGAGATTTTGCTTAGAATCCAAGTTCCCACATTCTCTTAACAAATGGAAAGTTCTGGCCCCTCTTGCCCGGTATTCCCTCCTGATGACAAACGAGCGCTCAGAGTCATGGTCACTCATGGCTCAGTGGGTGGTACCTTTTGCCTAGTAAAGTAGACCATCACAGTTGTAAGAATACAGATCGTTTGCCCTGGGTCTCAAAAAACAATTTTCATTTGGAATGGGAAAATGTGGGCCCCATCATTCCTGAATTGACCCCCTTCTTAAAGACTGTTCCTCAACTCAATGAGTCCCTCAGCCCCCAATCGAGTGCTGTAGCCCCATTGGAGGCCCTGTTCTCACAGACGTCATCGTCGAGGAGAGCACCTTCAGTCTTGCATCCTGCTTCCAGGTGCTAGGAAGTCACTGAGCTGAGAGAAGCTTCTTTTTGTGCATGAAAGCCTTTCCTTGGCCCTCTTGATCCTCCTCTCTGACAGAAATTTGCACACGGCTAGTTTCTACCATTCTCCTAGGCCTGTAAGCTTCTGCACAATTCAGTTGCTTCTGGATCCAGCTGTGGTTGTGTGATTAGCTTGTGTATTGGTGGGTGCATGGAATCCTGGTGTAGCGTTGGACCGCAAACTGCAAGTTTGGCAGTTCAAGCCTACCAGCTGCTCCTCAGAAACTCTTGACAGGGTTGCTCTGAGTCTGAAGCCACTCAATGGCATTTAACAACAGCGGTTTCAAGCCTGAATGATGAGAGTAGCGCTAAGGACTCTTCTCTATTACAGTCAGCGGGTAGGAGCCAAAGCAGCATCACTTGAGTCTCGGAATTTCTTCCCAGTGCTAAGCCAAAACTCTCCGAATGGTCTTTTCTGAAAAGTTGGTTTATAAATATTATTTGTAAAGAGCTGACCATTCCATTTGCTTGTCTTTCCATTTGGTTGAAAGGAAATCATTGTTGAAAACCACCTGACTGACAACGGAATAGGCTGCCCAGAGAGTCCTTTTGAGTTCTTCACTTTCTCACTGCTGTCGTGATGATTCCAAATTCTCTAGTTAGCATCTGGAGGGTTTGGTTTTCAGGCTATTGTGGCCATGGTACAAGTCAGGGTGGGTGAGAATCTGCCTTTTGGGGATCCTGTTGCTGACAGAGATGGTGGAAAGGGAGACCACAGGCCCTTTCCCTGTCAGAATCAAGACCATATGGAGTCAGAGGCTGTGACCTTGATATTGGTCTGCTGGTGTGTATGAGTGTGGCGTTCAGGGTAAGGTCAAGGATAGTGATGGGAAAAATGGGGGCACATTACATCGCAGACGATATTAAAGCTGTGGCACTGAGTGTGATTTCCTTGGGGGGAAGGCAAATGAGACAGGGTATCCAAGTGAAGCCTGAGGAGGTAAGGCCTGGAGAAAAGAGGGGTGACCAGTTGTGACGAATCCTGCTAAGAAGCTAAAGAGAAAACGGAGGTTGGTCACCCTCGTGGATTTGGCAAAGAGATTGCTCATAGGCATAGAAGTCTAGATGAATTTTATTTTCAATTTGGACTTTATTTTCTAGCAGGGGAGACTGTTGGGTTTTCCAGGTAAGTGTCTGAGGGAGAGAGAGGGACAAAGTAGTTATGGGTTTGCCAAACAGGCACCATAGAATTTCAACTGAGGGAGGGAGTGGTGGCTGGTGGTTACGAGATGTTCTAGTCCGTGTTCTCTGTACTGCAGGTTAGCGTGGCCCTGGGCTGTGCTACACGTGGGCGAACCATTCCTTTTGCTAGTACTTTTGCTGCGTTTTGGACTCGAGCATTTGATCAGATCCGGATGGGAGCCATCTCTCAAACGAACGTCAACCTTGTTGGCTCTCACTGCGGAGTGTCCGTAGGTATGCATTCTGGATTCTGCTGCTCTGGAGGTGGAGAGTGACGTGATGGGAGCAGAGGGGTCCGACATGACATCCCTGCTTACGCACGCAGCTGTGGGCACAGGGAAGTGAGAGTGATGACTAAGTAGAACAGGCTGTGCTTTCAGTGGAAACAGTGAGTAGGACTTAGTTGTGTGCTTATTTGATGGGCACTAAGGACCCTTGGGACTCCAGGTATGGTGCTGTAGGATTAACACTGGACTGGGAACCACAAGGTCAGCAGTTCAAATCCATCGGCTGCTTCTTAGAAACCTTATACAGGGCCGCTATGAGTCAGAACGAACTCAGTGACACTTAACCACAGCATCAAGGACCGTTGAGGATACATGTCACAAGGGAGTGATGATGATGAGAATTCGCCTGACAGAATGGGTGGGAAGGAAGAAACAGGAAATGAGGAAGGCAGTACTGAAGAAAGTGAGTTAGCTGGATAGAGAAAGCCTGAAGAAATCTTGCTACAAGATTAAGGAGTCTGGAATTGTGTGAAAAGCTCAAAAGAACTTCCCATTCCTTTCTGGCCTGGGAAATGTCAGGGAGTTGTGTTTATGGAAGATGGCTATGAAGAACATCCAGATCCAGATATGAGAACTACAGTGCTTGGGGCAGAGGTGAGCAGAGAGGAGTGGAGAAGCCACCCCGGGAGCTGTCCACTTAGAGCTGACCACAGAAAAGTCCATCTTGATGAGCATAGCTAGGTCTGGACCAGACAGGTGGGACCAGCAGGAGCAGGGACTATCACAGTACACATTGGCTTGCTTAGAACGCTGGCTCCTCTAAGGGTTGGACCTAGGGAGGGGCCTGGGAAGCAGGTTTTGTAAACTTGAGTCAGCTATATAACGATGTAGAGCTAGCTCTAGGTCCAACCCTTAGTGGAGCCAGCGTTCTAAGCAAGCCAATGTGTACTGTGATAGTCCCTGTCCTAGCTATAAGTCACCACAGTATTCGCTGGGATTGCTCTTCCCACAGCTCTTCTGGCCAGAAAGTGTGTTCCCCAAACCCTCTTCACTCTTCGTTACAGCAGCCTCTCCAGGGGGCTCATGGCTGTATCATGTGAGCAGAAAAGACTCCATGGAAGGTCTTAAGACGTGATTCCCAGAACTTCCTTCTGAGGTGCACGGCTTTCAGTGGGGAGAAGAGCAGTGAGTGGAAAGAGGGCACAAGCTCTAGGGGAGAGTCCACCTGTTAGGATGCTTGAAGGAGGCTCAGGGTCACTTACTGATAGGAAAGGTCAGCTGTGAGCCTGGGAGATGTGTCCACAGAAGTCTGACGACAGGATGCCAAAGGGACTGAGGACAGTCGACCTGAAGTAATCTTTCTAGAGGGAAAGTGCTTCCCAACCTGAGCCGTTACAGTGAGTTCAAAATGAGATTGGCCAGTGGCCTCGAAGAAATTACAATGCGTTGCTGTGATGTTATCATTAGACATGGCTTCCTTCCTGCTTGTTAGTCTGTCGTGAGTTGGACATTTGTGTTTGGTGTGATTGTTTTCTCAGGTGAGGATGGCCCCTCACAGATGGCTCTGGAGGATCTGGCCATGTTTCGCGTCATTCCCGATTGCACAATTTTCTATCCAAGCGATGCTGTCTCCACAGAGCATGCTGTTTATCTGGCCGCCAACATCAAGGTACATTAAGAGAAAGCCTGCTCAACTGACCATTGGAGTTCTTACCCGTTCTTTTTTCTCACCATAAAAGTCAAAGTATTCATGATAGAAACTGTGGTTCTAGTTTCCCTGTTATAAATAGAACCATTACAGAGCTACTGACCAGAGCAGCCAGGGCTCCGTGCAAGAAGCACAGAGCACTGGGGGGGTATTTGAACTGGGGAGCTGTGGCCAAAAGGCTTACAGAATCACTGGGGGGGGGGCTATAGGAGTGCGCCCCAGGCCAGGTCCAGAAATGCCCCCCAGAACTGGAAAGTATTGATCCGTCAGTGGAGCTGGTCTAGGTAAGACACAACCCCATTGCTACCAAGGTTGTCCATGCGGAAGGGCAGTGCAAGAGCCTAGCTGCAAGGGAGCCAACAGGCTGTGGTCTTTGCCTCTCCCACTAGAGGGTGAGCTCCACCCCACCCCACTCCTGCACTGTGCCCTCACAGGTGATCCCAGATGCCCATAGAGTTTCTTAGGTTGACATCTTCATGCCATTCAAAATCGGAACGTGAAATGTACAGTTTCCAGGAAAATTGGAAGTTATCAAAAATGAAACAGAACACATAAAGATGCATCTTCAAGGCATCAGTGACCTGAACAGTGGACCTCAGTGATGTCCTAGTCCTTGACCTTTGTTTTTACTAAAAATAAGTTTCAGTCCTCCCCACCTTGCTTTAAGGTTCATTAATTGGAAATTAAGAGTCTGTTTTTTCTCAACTGAATCTCTGCTTTTCATTTGTATCCTAGGGCTTGTGCTTCATCCGGACCACCCGGCCAGAAACCACTGTGATTTATGGCCCGGAAGAGCTCTTTGAGGTGGGACAGGCCAAGGTAAGGGCTGCAGTGCACAGTTCTGTACTAGTGTAGGATCCCTGCTAACCAGAAGGTCGGCAGCTCTAGCCTCCCAACTGCTCCTGTCAAGACTGCCAGCCTCTGAAATCCTCGGGAGCCATTCTGCTGGCCCTTGCAGGATACCTGGGAGTCACTACTGGCTGCAGTGGTGATGCTGCTGGAGTGCATAGAAAAGGCATAATGACGGCAGGAAGGAGCATTCTCCCAGTTTCAGATGAAACCAAACTCTTCTTTCCACAGGCTGAAGGCACTTGAGCCTCAAGCTAAACACAAGACTACAGTAATCATTGCAAATGCAAACTGACCACTTAGCTGTGGGATCTTCCTGCTCTGTGCTGGGAGTAACAGGATACTGTGTCTTGATAATAAATGTCAGTTACTGGGGGGTGGGTCATCACCGCCATGGCCTGCCTGACAAGTGTGTCTCGGCCCTTTGGGCTCCTGCATTGTTTGGGGTGGGACCTTGAGATGCACTCAGTGCAGTGACCAGAGCACTTTGTTTCCGGATGCTATGGCAGGTCATCCGCTACAGTAACAATGACAAGGTCACGGTGATTGGAGCTGGGGTGACTCTGCATGAAGCCTTGGCTGCTGCCGATGAGCTTTTCCAACAAGGTCAGATCATTGCTGCTGGCCCCTGGGAAGGGAAGGGCAGGCAACCTCGCTGGCTTTGGGATTTGCAGCTTCTCAGCTCCAGTAAGCTAAGGCACTCCAGAAACCTTTGGATGTTCACTTTCTAGGTATTCTTATCCGTGTCATCGACCTGTTCACCATTAAACCCCTGGATATTGCCACCATCATTTCCTGTGCCCACGTCACCAATGGCCACATAATTACTGTGGAGGACCACTACCCAGAAGGTGTGTCTCCCTGGATCGGACATGTGCCATGCACCTGTGCATCACCTCCCCCCCCACACACACACACACAGACACACACAGAGGCTACATTGTAGGGCTCCACATCCCCAGCATAGTGCAGAGAGGAGGGTGTGTGTCTGCACCATGGGTAGGAAGGGGTCTGGATAAACTTAGCATCTTGTGAGTTTTGAATGCTATATGACAAAAAACAAAACAATGAAGTTGATACCCCACAAACTGAGAGCCTGGAGGAAACACCTGGGGAGGGGGCTGGGTACTTGCAGGCAGAAGGTTAGGAACGGCAGACAAAAACTCAGCCATGGCCAGTGGTTGGCTGGAAGGACGTGGGGAGCCACTAGGACAAGTCTGCACACAGCCTTTCTCAGGCCACTAGCTCACTCCATCCCCTGAGGGGCACACCCAACTGCCCTTTGCCGTTCCTGGGCTCTCCTTTCCAGGAAGCTCAGGAGGGACTGAAGCTCAGGCTCCCAGAATCCATAGTGGTTGTCCAGGGACCAACATCATTAGTTGGGGACAATGACACCCAAATGCAGACCTGTGGGGACTCTTCTGCACAGTTCATTTGTTGGTTGGCATCACATTGGGGCCCCTGACAACTTTAAACAAGGAGGCGGGGTGACTTGTAGGTGTGTGGTTTTGAGTGAGAATTCTGTCCAAGAATGACTATCTACAGTAGCGTTCCTTGGGAATCCGCAAGGGCTAAAGGGCTCTGTGTGGGGACACGCCAAGGCTGACAGGCCATCTCTAGACCAGCTCTAAGTCTTTGCTTCCCCAGGTGGCATTGGGGAAGCCGTCTCTGCAGCTGTTGCCATGGAGCCTGGCATCGTCGTCCATCAGTTGGCAGTATCAGGAGTGCCGCAAAGTGGGCAGGCCAGCCAACTGCTGGATATGTTCGGAATCAGCGCCAGGCACATCGTAGAGACCGTGAAGGGCATCGTCATGACCGAGAAAAACTGAATTCTTCAAAAACTATACACTGCATTCTTGTTTGTTGTTACAAAATCATCTTTTCAATCTATACAATTAAGCTTTTCTTTTTAAATTTATGCCAATTCATCCCTAATCCAGAAATTCAAGTTAGCTACCTTGCTGTTAAACCACAGCTAGGGGGAAGAGTCACTCCAGATTTGGAGTCATTGAAGTGAGCTCTAAAATTGTCAGGAGCAAAACCCCCACTGTCCTAGCTGCGGCCTTCATCGAGTGCCATCCTACCTGCAGCCGCCAGGATAATGGGTGCCATTGGTTGCCTTCGAACATTCTCTGGTGTATGCTGTCATCTCCCCTGTTAAGATGTTCTGCGCTGCTTGTGATGACTGCTCTGTAAGAGATGAAAAATGTTACTTTACCTGTGACCAGCCCAGCCTGCTAACTTGATGATACTCCTGTTGGAAGGAGAATAGTTAAGTCGTTAATAAAGCATCTCAAAACCAGCTGCCTGAGTTTCACCATGTGTGTCTTATATGTAGGGATTGGTTTCTTGCTGATCTGACCTGACATAAGAAGCTTCCTGCTAAATCGGCAGTTTAGGAAGCTGGAGACAGGGAAGCCCCGAGATGAGCTGCTGGCCAACAATGTGTGCCCTGAAAAGGCTGAAGCTGTCCCTTGAGCTGGCTCTTTACTTGCAGACGAGAGCATGTAAATTATGTGCCAGCTCAGCTCAACATGAGAGCTGTGTCTGGATGGCATGGCCCAAGTTCCTTACTCTAGGACCCTCATGAAGTGGCCATCAGGGTTCTATCTCCAGAATTGTTCTAGAAGGTGTAGTAGAGACGAGAGGACTAGCCTGTCGGACTCACCGCTGCCTTGCTCAGAGCAGGTGTTCGTACAGGAAATGACTGTTCTGCTCTTCACAAGATTGGACAATTATTTTGTAAAAGTAGGGACAGTTGGTACAGGCTCACTGTAGGGAACTTAAACCACCATCTCCAGGTAACACTACATTTCTTTCTGAGTTTTAAATAACAGCTTAGTTGGTACATATAATTCATGCATTCCAAGTATACAACGGTTTCTAGGTTATTCATAATAGATGGGTAGCTGTCATCCCTATAGAATTGTAGAACAATTCTATCCCCCCCAAAAGAAACCCCAAGCCTCCAGCCCTTGGCAACCACCAATCTTCCTGCTCTATGGATTCCCTGTTCTGGACCCTCTCTAGGAATGGAATTGGACAGTATGTGGCTACTTTTTCTCCGCATAATACTTTGGAGGTTCATCCATTTTGTAGAATGTACCAGACGTTCGTTTCATAAGACCAGTATATGTGGATACACCACATTGTTTTTTCCTATGGGTGGTGCCCACTCAGGCTGCTGATGGGTGGAGCTACTGTGAATATGCACGTGTACAAGTCACATTGACTGCACGTTTAATCTTGGGGTACTGTGCATGTTAAAACAGTTTTGTTGGCCGTAAATGAAGGTGCCCGAAGCCATTCACTCGCCCAGACAAGCCAAAGAGTCGCTCATCACCAACAACTATCAAATGCCGGTACACATAATAATAATCACCATGAACCCCCAGTTCCGAAAAGCAGTAATGGCTTCAAACGCTCACTATTTCAGCCCCTCAACAATGCTGGCCTGGCACCACAGTTCGGGCAGCGACTGGGCCTCTGGCCCGATGTGGGAGGGCCCCCGCCTGGCCATTTGCCTCTGGCTTTCATCCCCAGAATAGCGACCATTGGGCTTTGGGTACATTCAGTATGCTGCGTTTGTCTCCGTTTTGTTGTCCGTAAGGGGGCAGTTTGTGTAAGGAGCTTACACATCAGCAGGACCAGCGGGGTGTTCCCACCTAGGCCCGCCCCTCCTGCCTTTAGATCCACCCTTAACCCCACTCCTTCCCAATCAGTGCGTTGGTATGGGGTGCCACCATTCCTGTGTCCCTTCTATTGGCCCACCAACCCTCCGGGGACGCCTCTACCCACCATTTGACTCCGCCTCGCGCTGGCAGCGCGCCTGCCCGCCCGGTCCGCGGCTCCTGGCCAATCCGCGCACGGTCGGCTCCCAAGGCTTCGTCATCGGTTTTTGTCCCGTCACTCATTCAGCACCGTCCAATCAACGCCGCCCGCGCCTCGCCGAGTGCAGAGGGTGGAGCCCAGCCTAGTTAGGTGGCTGGAATCGGCCAGGCTGCCGGGGTCACACCCGCCTGGTGGAGACCGGGACAGGCTGGGCAGAGTGGAGTGGGCTGCTAGCCGCTCGCCTAGACGCCTTGAGGGAGTAGAAAGCAGGGGCGAACAATTAGTTCTTCAGTAGGGAAGCACGCCACAGTCGCACCTTCTCAGGTGTGTCCCTGTGGTCGTTAAGTGCCTTGGAGTCAGTTCTGACTCATAGCAACACCACCACCACCACCACCCCGTGCACAAGAGAACGAAACACGACCTGGTCCTGCACCGCCCACTGTCCTCACAATTGTTGCTATTCTTGAGCCCATTGCTGCTGGCAGTGTGTGTCAATCCATCTCGTTGGAGGTCTTCCTCTTTTTCGCTGATCCTCCACTTAACCAAGCATTATAACCTTCTCCAGACACAGGTCCCTTCTGATGACACGTCCAAAATATGAGAGACAAGTCCCACAGATTTGGTGGTTCTTCTGGAAGTCCATGGTACTTGAAATATTATTTTCCAACACCAGAACTTAAATGTCTTTAAGACCTTAATAAGGTCTTCCTTATCCACTGTCCTACTTTCACTTGCATATGAGAAGTCTGAAAATACCATAGCTTGGGTCAAGTCCACCTTAGTTTTCAAACTGACATCTTTGCTCTTTAACACTGTAAAGAGATTTTTTGCAGCAGATTTGTCATTTGATTTCTTAACTGCTATTTCCATGAGTGTTGATAGTGGATCCAAGCAAAATGAAGTCTGTGACAACTGATCTTTTCTATATTTACCATAATGTTACTGAGTGGTCCAATTATAAGGACGTTTCTTTTCTTTACAGCGAGGTGCAGCCCATCCTGAAAGCTGTAGTCTTTGATCTTCAGGATAATTGCCTCAAGTCCTCTTCACTGCCAGTAAGCAAGGTAGTATCATCTGCGTATCACAAGTTGTAAATTATTCTTCCTTCAGGCCTGATGCCACGTTCTTCTTCATATAATCCAGCTTCTCGAGTATGTGCTCAGCATACAGATCGAGTAAGTCTGGTGAAAGGCTAGGACCCTGAGGCACACCTCTCCTGACTTGAAACCATTCGGTGTCCCCTGGTTCTGCTGGAATGACTGCATTTTGGTGTAAGTACAAGTTCCTCACAAGCACAATCAAGTGTTCTGGGTTAGCCATTCTTCATAGTTTCTCATAATCTACACAATCGAAAGCCTTTACATAGTCAATCAAGCACAGGTAAACATCTTCCTAGTACTTGATGCTTTCAGTCAAGATCCATCTGATTAATTGTTATCAGGACTGATTGTGAGGGTTGGAAATGTAAAGGTAGACGTTTTATAGCAAGGAGGGGAGTGATTGATTGACTTTTCAGTCTGGGAGCAGAGGTCCCTGGGACCATCAAGGGAGAAGAGTGGAGAGCGGGACCCTACCCAGGGAAGCAGTGATGCCTGAGATGGAGGCAGAGACGATGACGTGGAGAGATGGAGCAGCTGGGGACTTGAGCTCCAGAGAAGGAGAGGGGCTGTGTGCTGATCTCTGGGGGACAGGCTTGTAGTATATACCCTTTGGTTGGTTGATGATGCATGAAGGGGATTGTAACCATAGCAATGAAATGATATAGGATAGGATGAATGTAAAACTAATGTTCTCCCGTGTAAACTATCACATAATTTACAATAAAACCTTGAAAAAAAAAATCCACCTGTTGTCACAATGATATCCCTAGTGCCATATTCTCTTCTGAATCTGGCTTGAATTTCTGGCATTTCTCAGTTTAAAACAAAAAAAAAAAATACACAAAGAAATGAACACTCAACAAAGTAGGAATAGAAGGGAAATTCTTCAACATAATTAAAAGCATATATACAAATCCAACAGCCAACATTTTTCTCAATGGAGAGAAACTGAAAGCCTTAAAGCCTTCCCTTTGTAAACAGGAACCAAACAAGGATGCCTTTCATCACCATTCCTATTCAATTTTGTGTTGGAAGTCTTAACCAGAGCTATAAGGCAAGAAAATTAAAGCCCTCCAAATTGGCAAAGAAGAAGTAAAACTCTATTTGTAGATATGATCCTATATAGAGAAAATCCCAAAGACTCAGCAAGAAAATTATTGGAACTCAATGAAAGATTCAGCAAAGTGGCAGGGTACAAGATCAATATACAAATATCAGTTGGAACCCCTTTCCAAGACTGAAACTCAACACGAGCAGACATTTAAGCTTGCTGGTCACCGCGTTTCTCTACTTGTGAGTGGAAGTGGGGTGAAGGCAGTAATGAAGAAATGGACTGAGTTCAACCACGTTCCATAGACTCCTGTCAACCTTGAGATGAGAGAGAGAGGAGGAAAGGCTGGTTGGTCCGAAGTTAGAGAGACGGGAACTCATGAGCCCACGGACACTGACCTAGCCATGGTGGGCTAGAGCTTAGAGTGAAGTGTCCAGCTGATGTGAAGTGGGCAGAGGCACGCAAGTACACCAAAACGTGCAGATAGTACCCATTTGACCTAGCTTCGATGGCTTGATGACCAGAACTCGACTGGAGGAAGATATAGAAGTTTGATAATGGAAGCAAGTGTAAATTGCTACAATTTGGTGAACTTGACCTATACTTATGGATGTGGTAGTGATGGTGGTTGTGTGCTGTGGAATCGGTTCCGATTCATAGCGACCCTGCATAGGGTTCCCAACGCTGTAAATCTTGATGGGAGCAGAAAGCCTCATCTTTCTCCCACAGAACCATTGGTAGTTTCGAACTGCTGACTGTGAGGTTTGCAGCCCGACTTGTAACCACTGTGCTACCAGAGCTCCTTACTTATGGATGTAGTAGCTCAAAATACCAACCGAGAGGGAAGGAGTCTTCTCATCAAGGATGAAGCCTATCCCCTCTGTAGGGGTTGATAGGGACAGGAAACTTAGACATTGGCTACCTAAAATGGACCAGAAGAACTTGACGGTGCCCAGCTGCCAGTACCAACTTCTCTGAAAGGGATCCCATTAGAGGGTCCAGAATAGAGTGGACTAAAATGTGGAACAAAAATAAAAATAAAAATTTTTTTTTAAATGACCGGGTTTACTGGTCAGAAAGAGACTGAAAGAATTTGAGTCTCTGGCCCTCGACCACCCTTCAGGTCTGGAAAGGGACTCACCATAGCAGCCCAATTTTCAGCCAAGCAGCAGATAGGCTTATAGGGGGAGACAGCAACACTAACAAGGTCTGCTCACCATGGAATGGTCAATCATTAAAATCCAAAGGGCAACATATACCTAGGGACAAAGTTGAGAAGATGGGTGGGATGGAACTAGGACCCAGAGGGAGGAAGCAGGCTAACTTGTCGCTTGGATGGAGGGGATTGCAGTCATCGAAGTGAAACCAAGTATGACCTGTTGAATGTAAAGCTGATGGTCTGGTCTGCAAACGTTCACTCAATTCGCAATAAAAACTTTTTAAAGACTCATCACAGCAACATCCATCAATAAATACATGGGGTTTAGCTCCAAAGCCACTATGTGGAGCGGAGGCTTTGACTGATCCCAAAAAAGGACTTGTTTGCAAGTAGTTTACAAAGAAGTTGACTGTTCCTTCCTAGAGCTGCAATTGGAGCACAAAAAGAACAGCCAAACAACCCGGATTTTTGTAATCATACTGTTCATAATGGTATGTGTACTGTTGTTCTAAATAGAGCCGCGCTTCAGGGTTCATAGTCTCAGTGTGATTCTATGGCACTCAACAACAACATATGAATCCACAGTCTGAATTTTCTCTTGAGCAAATCCCATTGGGCTAGGCGGTGCAAATGTGGCAGAAATAGAGAGCGAGCTGACGGTAGGACAATGGCTCTCTTCAGCCTGAATCTGCCAGCAGCCTGGGGAAACACAACAAAATCTTGCAAATACATTCCGACTTCTACCTGGACTACTCCTATAGTATAGCTATGCTTGCTACTTTTTCTTCCCAGTTTAAGTTGTGCCCCACCGGCAAATGAAGGTTCCGAAAGCTTTACACCATCCACGTCATTAAGATCCACTCGACTTTGAGGAGGCAGCTCTTCCCCAGTCGTATTTTGAGTGCCTTCCAACCTGAGGGGCTCATCTGCCGGCGTGATCTCTGAGCCTAGTCTGGTGCTCTGCAGCATGTTTTCATTTTCAGTGGAGTAACATGCAGAGAGTCTACCTCTCCTTTGTCCTAGTTTCTCAGGCTCTGGAAGCCTATCTGAAACCTGGCCACCATGAGTAACCCTGCTGGAATGTGTCTAGAATCACAGGAGGCGAGCGGTAGGTGCATACTAATCACAAGAATTGAATATAAGGGACTGCTTACACGGAGGTTGGGAGGCTGAACACTGAAGTAACAACAGATCAGAAAGAAAGAAGTGGCTAGCCCTACAACAACTACGAGACCCAAGAGAAAAGGATGGGATGGTCCAAAACTTAGAAGCTAGGACAAGGACTATTGCAGAGGTAAAGGTCAGATCTCTGAGGGGTCAGTACTGCAATTTCTCAGTGAAGGAGGAAGCAACAGCATCGCCTAAGACAGGGAGGGAAGTCATTTCCTACGGGCCAGCTTCTAGTACAGTACACGAATTCTTTTTCAGTGCTAGCTAATGTATTGGTAATGTCATTTCGTTAGGGTTTGTTTGTTCATTTCAATAAGTACATTTGTAAGGACTCCTGGTGTAGCACTGTAGGATCAGCACTGGACTGCGAACCACAAGGTCGGCAGTTGAAACTCACCAGCTGCTTCTCGGAAACCCTATACAGGTTTGCTATGAGTCGGAACCGCCTCGACGGCAGCTCATAACAACAACAGTTCTATTTGCTTCTTTTTCAAATCTCCCTGGACGTTTTGATTACTCTTACTTTTCCCCCTTCTTGCAGTGCAGTGGATTGCTTAACTGGGCTCTTCTGGCTATGGTCTTTGCGACACCCACACAATGAATGAGTTTGTTCTTGTTAGGTGTCATCGAGTCGGTACCGACCCATAGCGACCCTATGCCCAGCAGAACGAAACACTGCCCTATCCTGGGACAACCTCACTACTGTTGCCACACTTGAGTCCATCGATGCTGCCACTTGGGGGTCTTCCTCTTTTTCTCTGACCCTCCTCCACCTTACCAAACATGATATCCTTCTCCAACAACTGGTCCCTCCAGACAATATGTGCAAAGTATGGAAGACCAAGTTTGGCCATCTTGGCCTTCAATGAATTAGTATGAATATGCAAATAAGGTGCTGGTGGCCCACCAAGGGAACTGGCCTGCTTGTTGCTAATGCAAAGACGGTCTATAGAATTTGTGATGATAAGGTTTTCTGTCCATTTGTCAGGTCCACGATTTTCAGTCATTTGGCAGTTATGTAATATCATTGGCAGTTTTGTAATGTGATGTCATTGTCCTCTATTTTGTGATCGCCTCTATGCCTACTGATGAGGTCCTATTTGGGAACCAGTTGTCCACTCTGCTAATGAGGCAGGATTAGTGTGGGAAGTAGCTTGAGTCACCACCTTACTTACTGAAGGCACACCCTTGCTTCTAATTTTACAAGAGATCAAAGGAGAGTGAAGTGAGCAGAGAGAGCCTTGACCACCATCAAGAAGAGGAGGCGGGAGTGCAGCGTGTCCTTAAGACCTAGGATCCCTGTGCTGAGAACTTCCTAGACCCGGAGGCACACAGTTGTAACACCAGAAATGGTAATAGTTAATGAGAAGTAATGGCAATAAAATGTGGCAGCAGGGCAGCAGAATCAAGAGACAGGCAGGAGACAGTGTGGTGGGCTTCCCGGCCCACAGACTGAGAGAGCTGAGCAGCATCAGGCAGGAAGCTTGCCTCCAGGCATTTGGCAGAGCTACTTTCACTGAGCTTATGGGTAGAGTGAGGTTTCCCTGAGCATTTATTGCCAGAGCTAAAGAGCTTTGTAACACTTGTCTTAACAGGACAGAGGACAGGTAGGCCGAATAGGCTCAAGAGCCCAAGGGCCAGAGTATCAGAAAGAGCCCTGCCCTGCCTGTAGGCACAGCAGAGAAAAGGCTGTCCTCATAAAAGAGCTGTATCCCAAGTCCTTTCTCATCCTGAAGTAGAGAGTGCCATGCATGGCATGGGTAGTGCCAGAATGGGTCCAAAGGTCGGAGAGAAGAGGTATGTGTGACCTCCAGTTCATAGGCTAATGATTGTCCTCCCAATGCCACCACACCACCACTTTGACACTCCTTTCATGCCTGATTTCGTTGTGTTTCCGAGGTAATCGAAGACTTGGGGAGTTGGGGTAGCTTTATATCACAATAATGTAAACAATATGCAAGTATCCATGAACAACTTTCTCTAGTCGCACCAAAATTCCAAGATAATGTGAATTTGTGTTTGAAAATATCCCCATGATTAAACGACAGTGGTGTTGCTGTTAGGTGCCATCAAGTCCCATAGTGACTTTATGCCTAACAGAACTAAACACTGCCTGGTGTTGGACCATCTGCACAATCATTGTTAACCCTGAGCCCATTGCTGCTGCCACTGTAACAATCCATCTCATTGGGGGTCTTCCTCTTTTTCGTTGACCCTCCACTTTACCAAGCATCATGTCCTTCTCCAGGGACTGACTGGTCCCTCCTGATAATATGTCTGAAATATGATGCACAAAGTCTGGCCATCCTGGCTTCTAAGGAGCATTCTGGTTGTACTGTTTCCAACACAGACTAGTTAGTGCTTCTAGCAGTCCATGCTAACTTTAATATTCCCTTCCAACACCAGAACTCAAATGCACCAATTCTTCTATGCTCTCCCCTATTCACCATCCAACTTTCACCCCATGGCTTGGGTCAGGCGCCCCTTAGTCCTCAAACTGACATGCTTGCTCTTCAACATCTTATGGCGGTCTTGTGCAGCAGATTTTCCTAATGTAATACGTCGTTTGATTTCTTGACTGCTGCTTCCATTAATGTTGATGGTTGATCCAAGCAAAATGAAGTCTTTAACAACTTCAATCTTTTCTGCATTGATATGGATGTTGGTTATTGGTCCAGTGGTGAATATTTTTGTTTTCTTTTCATTGAGATGCAACCCATACGGAAGACTGTGGTCTTTGATCTTCATCAGTTAAATAGTCTGCGTCCTCTTCACTTTCAGCAAGTAAGGTTGCATCATGTGCATATCACAGGTTGTTAATGAGTCTTCCTCCAGTCCTGATGCCACGTTTTTCTTCATAGAATCCAGCTTCTTGGCTTATTTGCTCAGCATACAGATTGAACAAGTATGGTGAAAGAATACAACCCTGGCGCTCCCCTTCCCTAATTTGAATCCATTCAGTGTCCCCTTGTTCTATTCGAACGACTCCATGTGCAGGTTCCTCATGAGCGCAACACAGAACCATCACTGCCTGTTTTTGTCTCCTCTGTCATGTGGCGACCTGAGCTCCAAGGAGAGAATCTTCCCACACTCACCTGTAACTTCTTCCGGTGTCACAGTGTGCCATGGCCCACCACAGGGAATCTCAGAAGGAGGGAGACAGGGGAACGTTGGAATTAAAGGGAGAGCACCCAGGTACACATTTTAAACGATGCTTGCCAGAGTTTGTCCAACATCTCCAGCTGGTTTGTAACAATTCAACGTCTCCCGGGAGAGCAGGAGTTAGTTTGTGACTGCATTATTGAACACTTGCCACCCTCAATCTCGGCATCATCAGCATTCCCCCACCCCCATCCCCCAGACCTCAGCTGATGGAGGCAGCAGTGTTGACCTCTCCCTGCCTGCGTCAGCCAGCATCTTGCAACGGGAACTCAGAAATGTGTCCGCCACAACCACATGCTTGAACTGAATGTCCAGGTAGCTGGGTTCAGCTGAGAGAAAATGAGGTATCAACCTAGGAACACTGCAGACACACAAGACAGGAATCAGAAATCAAGAGCTTCATAAACTTGATCTTACAAAATATCTGTGATGACCCAATTTGGAAACCCGTAGGCGATGGTTTCACAACGCGGAGAATGTCACTAATTGTCCACATAGGAATGGTTGAGAGGGCCAATGTTTTCTTATGCACGCTCTATTACAGTTTTTTTTTTTTTAAAAATGCGTAACTTCTTCACCATCACAAACAACCAGCAGCTTGTTCGAAAAGAAGGGGAAAACGGAGAGATTTCTGGTATACACGTATGTATCAAAGGTTGCAGAGTCATGGCATGTATGTGGCAAGTCCTACAAGGTCCACGGGCGGTTCATCAATACATACGCTGAGATGCTCTGGGAGTGTATGAAGAGATGCTGACACTCACTATTAAGCAGAGAAAGACAACATCAGATGCAAAGCAGTGCTTCCTTACATCCAATAGTGATATACTGCTGGGATGGGGGGTGGGGGTGGGGGGAAGCCTGTAGTACCCGCGACTCTCTAATACCATCTGGTCATGTTGCTTGAAATACATGAATGCCCGTGGCCCCAGCCATTTCACTTGACCACCGGTGGTTAAGGGGACATGAACTGCAGTGTCCCTCATGGTGTTTGTGGCACAAAAGGAGCTGAATGCAACCTCTGTGTGCCCAAGTCAGGTATGGAAAGACCACATGTGTTCGATCTATACTAGTCAATCCACCACACGGCCTGAAGGCCAGACAGGAACGGCTCAGCAATGATGTTGTATGAGAAAAGCAGCCAACAGAATAGTACCATGATATTTAAATTCAAACAAAACAGAGCATAAAAACACCAACACCAAAACCATCAACATGCCAATAGGCTTTTAACATGGACACTTGCCCTTAACAGTGGCTTTGGGTGTGAAGAATACAAAAGAAAACTGGATTGCTCTCCCATTAGATTGTCCGAACTTTTTACAGCTGTATATCTTCAGTGCTGGGGAGCCTATGGCTGTTCACACTGTGGGTAGATTGTAGGGAGGACTGTAAACGGTAGAGTCCCCAGGTCTTGCCACACTGCTGGCTGACAAGGTCTCCACCCATGTTCACAGGAGTCTATTAAACGTTGTAGGGCTTAGCTTGCAGCTTCATTGCTGTTTTTCTCTCACTTCCCCTTATCGGTGACCAACATGGTCACCAATCAGAGTGTGTATTCCCACTGAGTATTACTCTTGGAAGGGAGTTTGCACTGAGGGGACCCGACCACTTGCCTTGATGTCTCTTGGGCGAGCAACTTGCTTCTTCTTGTAGTAATCAGTCAGACTGTAGTTATTGTTTTGTATTTTTCTGTCGATCTTTCTTTCAAGAAGTATCTTTTGTTTTTCTAGCCTCTCCAAGCTGGTCTGCTTGTCCTTTCAAGTGGAAATTTCCCACCTCTGATGATTCTGGATGCTGTTCAGGCTTCCATCTATGGTCTTATGCAATGCAGAGGCTCCGCAGGTAGCCACCTCACTGGGCGCGTTGTAGCCCCATTTTAGGTATTCCAGTCAGTTATAGGCAGAAGACGGTCAAGTCAGTTCTGAATCATAGCGACCCTATATGGAGTTTCCGAGGATCGACTTGTGGATTAGAACCGCCGACCTTGCAGTTCAAACTTACTCTGCAATCCAGTACTTATCCTATATGAGCTAGACGCTTTTGAACAGACACATGAAAGGATCTGGAAGATATATTGCAAAGTAAAAGGAAAATAATAAAAACATACATGATTCCATTTATTATATATATTTTTAAATTGTACGAATGACTATGCTGTTAATTTCACAGGAAATACAGTTAAAGGAAAGAAAGAGAATAGTTAAACTTTTTGCTTAAATTGATTCTTGCTTGTTATTTTGAATTCAACTATTTGTTCTGAAAACATTCAAGATAGTCATGTAAAATGCTACAGCCAGTTAAAGAACAGTTTGACAGTTTCATTTTAAAACGAAACAAGCAACTTAGATATGACCCAGCCCTCTGGGATAAATGCGCTCCTGAACATTTATCCCAGAAATGAAAATTTAGGATCATACAAAAACCTCTACAGCTGGTTTATTTGTAACTACTAAGAGTTGGAACGTCCTTCAATGGGTGAATGGTTAAACAAACTGCGGCTTATCCACATTATGGAATGAAAAGGAAGAGTGATTGATACACACAACTTGGATGGATCTTCTAGGCATTGTTAAGTGTAAGAAAAAGAAGGCAATCCAAAAAGATTACACACTGAATAGCTCCTTTTGTATGTCATTCTTGATGGGGGCCAGATTAGCAGTTGCCAAGGCCTGGTGGCTAAGAGGACAACAGAGGGTCTGTCTGTATGGTGACTGTAGGACCCTGCCCGTGAGATGAAATTGTATGCACACACATACACAGCGCAAATCAGAAGAAGCTGGGTGGATGGTACCCATGCCCATTTCCTGGTTGTGTTATGGTGTTATATAAGATGCTAATATGGGGCGGGCAGGGGGTGGGGGACGGGACATTCGCAGAAAGGTGTCACGAGCCTCCTTGTACTCTTCTGACAACTTCCCGTGTATCTGTAAACATTTCACAGTAATAAGCTCAGATTTTAAAAGTGCAAGGGTCAGAGCGCACAGAACAGACGCATCGCCGCGCAAGGCGCGCACGCGAGAGCATTATTTGAATTGCGTTCGAGAAATGTCAGTCAAGCTAGTGGGGCTGGGCCTCTTCAGGGTCCCGGGGAGGTGTCGCGTCTCAGGAATGGAGCTTGTTCACTGGCGGAGCGCATCGGAAGGGGCGGACCTGGCAATGGTAGCCCGCCAGAGCACAACAAGTCCGGGGTTTCCTGTGGGAGCAGGGCCTGGTCAGTGGTATAGACATGCCCCTTTCCCGTTCCCTGTTCCCGGCCCTCGGGACAAGGGACCGCACCAGGCCAGGGAGAAGACCGCGGCCATAGTCATGTCCGCCTTGTCCCCTAATGGCCGTACGATCCTTGTAGAAGGCCGGAGAGGAAGACAGGGCGTAGCCGTCACAAGCGCTGCTGCGGGGAGTGGGAGGAGGAGAGCGGGTGACCTCTGGCGGCCGGCAGCGGAGCTAGCCGCCACGCCCGGCTGGGACCGTTCCCTTGCGCCACCTGCCTGCGCGTTCCTACCCTGCAGGGCCAGAGGCGTTGCCTACACCCTGGCCTCGGCCGCAGGGTTAGGGTCCTGAGTGGGTCTCTGCACGGTTGGTGGTGTGCACCGTGCGTCTGTGCCCCCCCATACCCACACACGCGCCTGACACCCAAGAATTAGCATCTTGCATAATGCATAATCCTATAACACTACCAGGAAATGGACACGGGTGCCACCCGTGGGCGGAGCTTGGTGACCTAGGGAACACTTGGTGACCTAGGGAACACTTCAGGGATTGGGGGCCACAGTGAGTGAACAGTTTTCCCTCATGTAGACCCGCAAGACAGGGAACCCCAAGGAACCCACCTGACCTGCATGACCGTCCGCCAGATCAGGCCATTAGCCAAGGCCTGGCCTCCAGCCAGAGTGGTAGGTGTTTGGGGGCCCTCAGATAAAGCTGGTCCCTGCTTGAGCAGTGGTGGGCGGAGGGGCCATGCATCCCAGTGGCTTTCCCACAGGAGGGCACACTGGGCAAAGGCAGGCCCTACCCCAGAGGCTCGGATCTTGCAGGTCCCAGAGGACTGGCCACTCTGCAAGGGAGTGGGGACTAGGGATGCTGCTGCGGCCCCTGGCCCAGACCCCCTGCACCTCCACGTGGAGAAGCTCTGCTCGGCGGTGCGCCCTGTCTGAGTCATGAGGGCTCGGCCCATCTGGGTTTGGCCAGTCCTGTTCTGTAGGGGGGCCTGTTGTCTAACTGGAGCAGCAGGTGAGACGGAAAAGCCAGTCACCAGCCACCATTTGCGTCCAGAACAAGCAGCTCTGGGGACCCAGCATCTTGTTGCTATGGGAACAGATTGTCTCCAAAAGAACCAACTTTCTGGTGGAAAGAAGTCATTTGCCTTCCTTGCTCTTTGGCACTTCCTGCAGCTCTTAGCGCCCCACGTTGTCATCAGCGCTAGACTTTGTGGGTTTTCAGGCAGAGGATTTAGGCTGCTGGCCAGTCTTCTAATGGCCCCTGGGGTTTCAATCATGGATTGCCTATTGGTGGGTGTATGACAAATTAACCCAAATGTGGTGACTAACTCAGCCCATACTTATTAGTTGTCTCATGTGATCTCTTGGGAGTTAAGATTTGGGGATGAGCAGAACTGGGTGGTCCTGGCTCAAGGCCTGCCATGAGGTTTACATCCTGAGACCTGTGTGGATCAGGAGGAACTGCTTCTGAGCTAGCTAGGGCCTGGGGCTGTGGTGTGCTACTCCTGATCAGGAGACAGGGCAGCGGGCGGTGGCTTTTTCAATGGTTAATGTCAGACCCAACAGAGAGCACTGTGACCCTGAGCCATGCACACTTGCTCTCTGGGCTTTTGCGGGAAGAAGTTGCAGCCTAAGCCGCTACTCACACTCCTTCCAGCATTGCCTTCATGAAGCTGGGCACACTTGCCAATGCAAACTGCACTCCCTTCGGGAAACTGGAAGGCAAGGTTCCATGAAACATGGGTGTCATGTTGTGGAGCTAGCTCGAAAGTGCCCTCTGGGGCTGGAACCTCTAGTGACCCCTCTGCCTCCTACTTTGTTTGTTCTTTGAGAACCAACTGTCCTGTCCACATGTAAGCAGGTCCTGCTGCTACTCTGTCTTCACCTGGAAGCTCATCTGAAACCTGTCCCCCATGGGTGACACCACTGGTCTTTGAAATACCGGTGGCATAGTTTCCAGCATCACATCAACACACAAGCCAACACAGTATGGCACAGTGACAGACGAGTGGTGGACAGAGGAGAATGGTATGTATGGTCTGTCACTTCACAGGGGAGGTGGAGAATGAAGGCCAACAGCACAAGGCTGATTGCTCTAGGCACAGATGAGATCTGCCTCTGCCATCCAGCCTCCCTACCAAGGCTGACACCAGCTGTGCCTCCCCGTGTTCTCTCGACTTGTCTGCTGGCGTTAATGATCGCTCACTTCCAGTGCCACCCAGAATGCCCAGACAATACTCATAGTCCAAAGGACTGGAGGTTGGAGCACAAATCAGATGCAAGATCCAGACCCAGCAGAAAGTAAGCAAGCTTTGCCTGAGTGTATGGGAAGCAGACAGGACACTTTCTTTCAATTGCCTGACTGCTCAGAGCAGACCTCGTCATGGAACTGAGGGCCTTCTATTAGCTCTCCCCACCGGGATAACTACATCTAACAGCCAAGCCACTGAGAATCCTGGCCCAGTCAAACAGACACAGAACTGTAACTACTGTAGACTCTACCTCTTCCTACCAGTGTCCCTCCAACAGGTGGCAGGGGCTCTTCAGCAAGCTGCCAGACTGACCCACTTGACCTGGTCTAGACACCGCTGGGAACAGCTCCCTTGGCACCATTGGGCGAGCTGGGCTCACAATGCACATCACCCAACTCCAGTTGGTGGTGTGCAATGGCAATGTGGCAGGTCCTCCCACCTGGGGGCCGGGCACGAAGCTCTCCTGAGTGTGTCCCCCGCCCGATGCCCCAGCCCTCTGCTGACCCATCCCCTTGCTCTCTGGGGTGCTGCGGGACGGCTGCTCTGCAGACTGTACTGCCTCCGCCAACCCCTGACGTGGGGCAGGCCGGAGTGCCCTGTTTCATGTCTTCCGTGACAGTGCCGGTTCCCGGGGGTGGGGGAAGGCCGTAGACTGGGCAGGGGCTTTGAGTTTTCCATTCGCCCTTTGCAAACATCACACTGATGACGGGGAGACAGCTGCTGCTGTGGCTGATAGAGGCTTCTGCATTTCCATGGAGACGGTCCTGGGATCCTTGGTGTGCCGGGAGCCAGAGGGGCCACAGCTTTGCCACACGATAATGCCCTCTTGCTGCCTGCTTTCCCATGGACTGGATCAGGACCGGTGTCCCTCACACACCCATCCACCACCTGCTGCTCTTCAGTGGCGTCGGTCCTGGTCGGTCCTGCCCCTCTGTACGGGACCTGCCTTGTCGCTGGTGGCAGGTGGCAGGGGAGGTCTTGGCTCAGCCTGACCCCTGAGCAGACAACCCTAGGGCGTTCTGTAGGGAGGGGGAGGAAATGGCTGTGGAGAGTCTTTGGGGAACCAAGAAACCCTGGAGTCCTCAGGAACTCTCAGAAAGGAGGGTTGGAAACCTTGGAATTGTTGGGAAGGCAGGCGCAGAGGGCTGGGGTGGAAGCTGGAAGGTTTTGGAGCCCCAAGAGCTGCAAAGCCCTCAGGTGGGGGAGGAGGCTTAGAAGGTGGCAGAATTTTCATCTCAGTCACATTGATGGGGCCTGTTCCTTGCCACTCTGCTCTGGTGTCCAACCAGAGGACCCCGGAGCTCCTCCAAAACCATCATCCTCTCCTTTGAAATACCCCAAGCCACTACTCGAGGTTTGGGGGTGTCACCCTTACTGAACCCCCCACCCAGGGTCCATATGAGCTCCTGCTAGAATCGACCTCTGCCCAGTGCTGGACTCCAGCAGGTCAGGAGCAGGGAACTGGGCTAGGCTGCTCATCCATCCCTGCTGTCAGGAGACATACACCATAGCTCACCCACCCCCCGCCCCACATACACACACACAGGGCTCACCCCCACCACACCAGAGTTCACTCCCCCCACCACACACACACACACCAGCCCAGCACAAGACCCCTGCTGTGGCCCTCCGAGGAGCTAATGCCCCCCACCCCAGCTCACCTAACCCTGACACAGTCCGGGTCTCAGCTCTGGAGGCAGAGCCACTTCGCCGTCCGGTGTCCCTCAGAGGTCTGAAGCTTTCATTCGACAGGGTGCTGGGCTCTGAGGGAGGAGCCAGCAGGAGTGGGCTGAGTCAAGACAGGCTGAAGCTGCATGACTAGGGTGCAGCTGAGAGAAATGATCAGGAGCCGGCAGGAGTCCCAGTCCCCGTTCTGCCTTGAACTTGCCCTGTGGCTAGACAGGTGTAGACAAGCTGGGAGCCCGGATGGCACAGAGCCCGTGGCTCTACCTAGTGAGAGTCCCACCGCCTCAGAGGACGGCCGCCCCCGTGGGCCTTTTTCTGCTGTCCATACTGCCCAGTGCCGACATCTGGGCCATCGTGTGCTTGTCTCACCTGGATTTAAAATGCCGGCAACTAGTGTGCCCAGTGGAGTCCTGGTGTGGCGCTGCAGGAGAATGCATTGGACGGTAAGGTCAGTTTGAACTACAAGGTCGGCAGTTCCAACCCACCAGCCGTTCCTCGGAAAGTCAGAACTAGCTCAAAGGCCCTTACCAACAGTGTGCCCACAGGAGTCCTGATGTGGCACTGTAGGATCCGCATTGGACTACCAACTACAAGGTGGGCCGTTCAAACCCACCGACCACTCCTTGGGAACCCGATACAAGGTCACTATGAGTGAGAATTCACTATTTAGCACTTAACAGTCTGTCCAACGTTATGGGACAAAATCTTTCGGTTCCTGTAAAGATTTGTAAAGCCTCAGAAACCTGACACAGGGATGCTGTGGGGTGAGTCAGAACTGACTGGATGGCACATAACAGCAAGTGTGCCCAGCTCGACGTGGGCAGAAGGTACACCTTGGGTGGGAGGGGCCAAGTGTGGGGAATGGAGGAAACACACCACAAAACACAATCCAACCCAATGAAACATTTGAGCCTACCCCAAAACCAAGTCGGAACCCTACACCACATAGCAAGCTTTCACAACAAGCCTCAGAGGCCAGGCCAGCCCCCCTCGCCCCAAGCAGAAAGAGCCAACGCAGTAAAAATAAACGGTCTTTTATTGTGTGTCCACAAAAAACAAGTCCGGGTGCCTTTGGTTAATCCCCTGCCCCTAAGGTGACGCTGGAAGGAGACATGCATGGAAGGAACAGGGTGGTGCCCGCCCAAAGCCCTGAGAACAGAAAGAGGTGAGGCTCTGGGAAAGCCTGCTGCCCCCCTAGCAGGAAGGGGCAGGGGTCAAAGCACTGAGCTGGGCTGAGGCCCAGGAAGAACACACAGAGGGAAGCCCCCACCCCCCACCCCCAGCAAACAGTAAGGCATCAAGCCAGGTCTTCAGAAAAGAGCAGGCTCAGAGACCAAGCCTTCAGGGATCCATCAAGAAGGGGCTGCCCTCCTCGGCCTGCAAAGAGTAGTACACGAAGACCAGGAAGGCGGCAAAGACCAGGAACAAGAGCAGCTGGCCCCAGAACGGGACCTGGCGATCGTGAGCCAGAGCAGTGCTTGGGGCCTGCTTTTCAGGCCGGATGGCCCGGCGGGCGAGCCAGGAAGGTGGAGAGTAGGAAGAGGAGGAGGTGGAAGAGGTGGAGGATGTGGTGGGGTAATAGGGCAGGTCCAGGCTGCCCCTGGAGATGCTGGAGACGGGCCGGTAGTGCGCGATGTTCTGGTAGGCACTGTCCTGGGTATATGAGGGGCAATCCCTGAGGCATAAGAGGGAGCACAGGGGTAGGCCAGGAGCACCGGGTCCAGAACCAGGCCCCAGCCCTGGCCCTCCCCGCGGGGCACTCGGGCCACCACTTACCTCTCCTTGTCCTCCTCCTCAGAAGAAGTAAAAAGGCTGTCTTCCCGCACCTACAGGAGACGGGTGTGGGGGCACGATGGGAAAGGTAGGCAGGGCCTAGCACCCCTGCGTCCAAACTTCCCAGCCAGCCCAGGACTCTCAGCACACCAGCCTAGGGCTCAGCCTGGGGTCCCCAGAGCAGAGCAATCCAAACCCCGGACACGCTCACCTGTCGGTGGAAGGTGTCAGCATCTGAGAGCGAGGCTCCACTCTGCCGAAAGTCCCGGCCTGAGTCCATCGACTCGGGCTGCCCATAAGTCCTGGTACTCAAGTAGCTCTCTTCGTAGTAGTCGCCGTCATAGCCTTGGGGAGAGGGGTGCAGCGGTGGCACGGCTGACCTCCTCCCCCTAACCTAAAGCCCAGCTGGAGTCTAGGACCAGCGCTTTCCCCCGCTGGGGCTGGGAGACCAGGGCCCTCCTGCTGGCCTTACCCTTGCTTTGGTAAAGTAAGGCATCCTCTTTCTTGGGCAGATCGTACTTATCCGAGTCTGCAGATACTGAATCAAAATCTGCGCGGGGACAAGGAACCATTAGTCTTCACGCCTCCCCTCCCTTCCGCCAGGTGCCTCCCCCGTCGGTGTGCCTTCCACACCCTCCCGAGCCCAGGCGCCCGGGTCCCCAGGGGTGGCCCGGACGGCGAGGGACTCACCCGACGAAAACCGATAGGGAGATGAGTTCCGGGGCGCGAGTCTCCGCCTCTGGGTCTCGTACTCAATGATCTTCTTCTCGTAGAGCTTGCGCGTGGATCCTGGCAGGACACAGGGCGTGGGGAGGGTCAGGGCCGCGGGCAGCAGGTGAGCGGACTCCCTCCCTCCGCGCGCCGGAGCCCCTGCCCACCACCCTCCTGATGCCCCGCGTACCCACGACGGGCCCGTGCGGGATGTTATACTGGCGCAGCACGGCCACCAGCTCCGCGTCCGACAGACCCGTGTAGTCGTCCATAGCGCGGCCGGCACGGGACCCGCGCGGTGGCGGCCTGGCGCAGCCGAGCAATAGCTGCCTCCGAGCGCAGTAGCGGAAGGGGCAGCGAAAACGTCAAAGTAACAGCCGCGCGAGCACGTCACGGGCTCGGCACCGCGAGCGCCGAGACTGCGCGCGCGGCGGGAAAAGAGGCCGCCAGGAGCGAAGCCGGCGCAGACCGGTCTGGACGTGGGAGCGAGATGGCGTGGGGCGGGGCTACTGAGCTGAGTCGTCACAGAGGGGTGTGAAGGAGGCAGAGGCAGGAAAGGGGCGGGGCCTACATGCCAGTCGAAGCCACAGAACCAGGAGGGGCCTGGGAGAGAGGCGGGCTGAGCTGGTAAACGAATATGTCAAAAATGGGCGGGGCCTGCAATGCCAGTCAGAGCCCCAGAACTGGGAGGGCGGGTCTAGTGAGCAATGCCGCTACAAAGGAAGGGTTTAGGACTAGAGTTGGAAGAGGGGTGGGGCCTGTAAGTCTATGGAGGCTGCGCAGACCTGGCTGGAAGTGGGAACGCGGAAGAGATGCCTGCCCGGGAATGGGCGGGGCTGACGAGCGGAGGCGTCACACGCTGGTGTGTGCCGTCCCTACGTAAGAGAAGGGCGGAGCCTGTGCACAAACCGAACCGGTGGAAACCGGCCAGGGCCTGGGAGCTGAGCGGGCTGAGCGCCCAGGGAAAGGCGCGGAGTTGGCTACCAACTACGTCAGGCGCAGCCTGTTTCTGACTGGATGTAGAGGGGCGGGCCCTGCGCGCGAGCAGCGAGCAGAACTGGTGGAAACCGGCCGGGACTAGGGATCGGGTCTGGGTTAGCGCACCAGGGAAGAAGCGTGCCACCCTGGAGTCACGCGGGGACGAGGTGCCCAAGTCCCCGCCTGGGTCCCAGCACTCTTCCCAGGCTTGGTCAGCTCCTGCTCTGGGTCAGGCTCTCGACCAAACCCTCTGCGTGGAGAACGCAAGGAAACAGCGGCCGCGTGGGGGCCCAGCCCGCAAGCCCGTAACCTCCTAGGCTCATATCCCCGGCTGGCCAGCGGGCGAGTCTGCAGGCTCCTCGCCTAAGCAACTGTGCCGTCCGCTACATCCCCCCCGTCCCTCCCTCCCGCCTCCCTGGAGAGGAAGTGGGGCACTGGGGCAGGAGTTCCTAGCCAGCCCTCCAAGGGGCCAGGCGTGCCAAGGGGCACTGGCAGAAGACAGCCCGCCTGGGGGACCGCACAGGGTGAAGGGGGAGACTGCCTCTCCTCCAGAACCAGAGGGGCCTGCTTTGTGAGCATCAGGCTGTGAGGGGCTTTGGACCCAGAGGCACTGCAGGGGTGGCCAAGGAGAGGGAAGAGGGGACTAACGAATTTAGTGGGAATTGAGGAGCCTAATCCTGGACTGCCGACTGCCCATGTGTGGTTAGATGAGGGGGAGCCCTTGGTGGAAAAAGTGCTATCTCGGGGAGAGCAGGAAACAGCCAGCCTCATGGAGGTTATCCCTGGGCTCTGTGAGGGGGTCACAGTTTCATTGTGGGGGAAAACCCGAGGGGGCTTTGGTCAGCTGGTGCAGTCGCCGACCACGTTCAGGAAGGTTTGCTAGGCTGGGGAGAGACCCCAGTCTGGGCAATGACAGAGCCTTCTGAAGAATTGCTGTTCCCAGGTTTTAGAGGAGACGCCCAGGCCTGCTCTGTCACCAGCCCTGGCATAAGATGTTGTTGTGAAGTGCCGTCGAGTCGGTTCCGACCCATAGAGACCCTGTATAGGGTTCCGAGGAGCAGCTGGTGAGCTTGAACCACCGACCTTGCAGTTCAAACGGCTTTAGCGCCACACCAGGACTCCCCTGGTATAAGTAGGGGTCGCTAAAGACACTGCGTTGCCCTCCAAAGAGGGCAAGTCCTGGGCTGGGCAAGGAGACAGGGTTGTCTGAGCTGTGGATTGGCTCAGATCAAGTCCCAGCCCCTCTCAGGGCGGCTTGTCTGCAGTGCTGGCCCCTCTCCCGGAGGGAGGCTTGTGTGTACCGCTCCCCCCCTCCCCCTACTGATGCAAGCTGTTTCCTTATGAGGTCAAGGAATTTTAGGTTTGCCTTCTCCTCAGGGAACAACCCCCACCCCACCCCCGCACCTGCCTTGGCACTCTGCCCTGTACGGCTCCCCTTTTCGCCCAATTCCAACTTCCACCACAGAGAATACACCAGGAAGCTGAACTGTCACCCTTCTCCCACCCAGTGGGCACTTGGGACCTAAGTCCAGTCCCATGGCCATGCAGCTCCATCCCAGACCACCAGATGCTAGACCAGCTGGTGACCATCTGAGCTGAGACGTTCTTTGCACCCTTGTCACATAGAGGAGGGGCCAAGGTCCCAAGTTCCGTGGTTCATTCGTGAAACATTCCCTCAGCAAGCACCTAGGAAGGGGTATTCTGGGGGCCTCCAATGGCTGTTCCAGGGAAGGGTGGGTTGGAGCTTTGAATCAGAGGACACATTGATCTGGTGGACAACTGGGAATTAGACTGTAGGCAGAACAGCCAGTGTGACAGGGGTAAGGAGCTATCGAAGCAGCCCGTTCTACGGCAGGAATGAGAAAACAGAGACTTGACTTAGAGCACGGCCCCATGTACAACAGAAGGAAAGACTGTGTGGTCCTGGGCCAGTCCATCTTGTTGGGAGTCTTCCTCTTTTTTATTGACCCTCTACTTTACCGAGTATGATATCTTTCTCGGGGGACTGGTCCCTCCTGATGACATGTCCTGTCTGAAGTACACCATCCTCACTTCCAAGTGTTCTGACCGTACTTTTTCCAACATAGGAGCGCTTTTTCTGGCAGTCATGGTATATTCACCATAATACAAAGATGTCAGTTCTTTGGTCTTCTTTATTCATTGTTCCACTCTCACATGAAAATATCATGGTTTGATTCAGGCACACCTTAATCCTCAAACTGACATCTTTGCTTTCTAACACTTTCAAGACGTTGTCATGGGTTGAATTGTGTTCCCCCGTTATGTGTCAACCTGGCTGGACCATGATTATCAGTGGCTTGGCATGTATGTAACCAAGTAATTTGGCAGTTGTGTGATGATGTAATCACTACTCCCATGCCCTTGATGTGACTTGATGCGATCAGCCATCAGTTGTAAAAAGATTAGGGTGGGATGTAACAACCTTGATCCCATCACATGCTGGATCTGATGTAAGGGGTATAGCATGCATCACCTTTTTTTCTTAAAAAAAAAAAGAAACAGTAGTGAACAGAGAGAGGACCTCGGTGTCGCCAAGAAGGAAGAAGAGCTGGGAGCTGAGCACATCTTTTGGCCCCAGGGTCACATAGATGTGAATCTCCTAGACCCAGGGGAAGATTGAGGCCAAGACAAATGAACATCTACAAAGAACATGAGGCCACAGATGTTGAAAAGCAGCAAGGACCTGCCTCCAGGACTAAGAGAGAAAGCCTCCCTCTAGAGCTGGTGCCGCAAGTTTGGATGTCTAGCCTCCTCAACTGAGAGAGAATACATTTCTGCTTATTAAAGCCATCCACTCGTGATATTTGTTATAGCAGCAAGAGAGAACTAACTATTCTCCAGTGATTTCTTGATGGCTGCTTCCATGGGCATTCATTGTGGATTCAATAAAATAAAGTCATTGACAACTTCAATCTTTTCTCCTTTTAACAGGATGTTGTTTATTAGTCCAGTTATGAGGATTTTTGTTTTCTTTATGTTGAGGTGTGATCCATACTGAAGGCTATATACAGTCTTTGATCTTCATCAAATTAAGTGTTTCAAGTCCTCTTCACTTTCAGCAAGCAAGGTTGTATTATCTGCATATAGTAGGTTGTTTATGAACCTTCCTCTAATCCTGATACCAAGTTCTTATTTATACAGTCCAGCTTCTTGGATTATTTGTTTAGCATGCAGATTGAATAGCATGGTGAGAGGATACAATCCTAATGCGCACCCCCTTTATTCTCTTTGAACAAATGCCTCGTGGTCTGTGCACAGGTTTGGCATGAGCAACTGGAATTCCCATTTGTCCCAATGTTATCCATAATTTGAATGCCTCTTCACAGTCAGTAAAACATAGGTAAACCTCTTTCTGGTATTCTCTGCTTTCAGCCAAGATCCATCGGACATCAGCAATGATAGCTCTTATTTCATGTCCTTTTCTGAATCCAGCTGGGATTTCTGACAGTTGCTGGACTGCTGTAACAGTTTTCACTTTATCTTCAGGCAAATTTTACTTGCATGTGATTTTACAGATACTGTTCAGTGATTTCTGCATTTTGTTGGATCACCTTTGGTTAGAACGGGCACAAATAGAGATCTCTTCTAGTCAGCTGTCTTCCAAATCTCTTGGCATAGACAATGTTGCATATGTTTGTTGAAACATTTCAGTTGGCATTCCATCCTTTCCTGAGGCTTTGTTGTTCACCAGTGCCCTCAGTGCAGCTGAACCCATAGGCAGAGGGTTTACAACACATATTTTTGGAAGACATAATTCGATTTGTAGCAGATGACTTCTAAGTGGAAGATTGTACAACTCCCAACAAGATCAAAACTTAAAAGGGAAAAAAATATATCACCATAAATACATTTCTCAGCATCTATATACACAAGAAAGGAGCTCTGGTAGCGTAGTGGTTACGAATCAGGCTGCGAACTTCAAGGTCAGCAGTTCGAAACTACCAGCTGTTCTGTGGGAGAAAGATGAGGCTTTCTGCTCCTGTAAAGATTTACAGCCTCGGAAACCATACTGTACAGGGTCGCTATGAGTCAGAACCGACTCCATGGCACATAAACACCACCACCACCATATGTACAAGAAGACCATTGTTCACTGAGCTACTAATGTTCTCGTTAAAATGAAGATTTTGCATAAACAATGTTTTTACTATGAATTAAATGTAGGTTTTCAGAGCAGGTCATCCATTTTACATCCAACAAATCATACGTTTGATTTCATCTCAATGATTGCAATGCCTTCAATGTAACATCACTTATCCCACTTCCGATAAGGCTATATTAGACACAATCCTTAGATTTTCTTTCCAAGGCTATTAAAGATGTTCTGAAACATTGCCTCAGTGGTTACCGAAGCTGGAAGACAATGATTGCTGTGGAAATTGATGTGTTTACCATTGAAACATTGGTTAGTTGACTAAAGGGCTCTCAGGGAGAGTGTTGTGTTTCACCCTGGACTGCATCAGTTTATCTTGGTACTGTTGGGATGATTGGTTAGAGGAATGCAGTTGATTCTGGTAGTTTTCCTAAATTTTTAACCCAAGAAGATGTCCTTATTATGATCTTCCCCATGGGGGATACCCGGTGCTGCACAGATCTTCATTCCATCCAGATCTGGAAGAAACAGAGACATAGCCACATGTGTTTCCTGTGTGAGTGGGTATGTGTTGGAGGACCATTAGTGTAAAAAGGTGGTTTCAAAGGGAGGTGGGAGTCCAGACCCTCCTCCTCCCTGCTCCCACCGTCTCTAATACCTCTGGCTGGGACTGCAGCTGCTTACGGGCATGTGGTTTCTGCCTTGACACTTTGGGAGTTTCCATGTATGAGTGCAGGCCTCTCACCTAGCAAATGATGGGACCCCAGTGCCCTTCACAGCTGGGCACTAGGCTCAGCAGGTGGTGACCCTCCCCCCCCTTTGCTTCCTTCCATTCCCTCTCCCCTCTTCTTCCCATCCTTTTTCCTGCCTTCCCTTTCTTCATTTCCCCCTTCTTGCTTCTTTCTCTCCCTTTCTTCCTGTCTCCTTTTTTAATGACGTAGGGTAGAATAGAAAGTATCAGAGTGCTTTGTAGATAGTAAGACAAAGTCTTGTTTTGTGAATTGTTTCTGTTCTCTGTGTGTGACAGTGCTGGCTTCTAGGCAAAAATGTTTTTTTTTTTAAAAAAAAAGACTGCTTTACGTGACCTTCCCCAAGTAAGTGACATGTGACATTTGATCTACATCTGAAGCTACCAGACAATGGCATATAGAAGAGGAAGGAACTTGGCTGTGTCAGGACGTAGCCACCTTGGGCACAGCCACCAGCTCCTTGGTCACATCCTTCTGCGCATGCCTAGGCTTGGAGACTGTATCTAAAGTTGGGGGGGTTGGGTACGGGGGTGGGGGGGAGGTGGTCCAGAGAATCCAGCAGGGGCAGATCCCTGGGGTGGATTTGGGATGAAGGCTCATCCTGACCTCAGAATGGCTCCCAGCAGCCACTCAATGAGCATCTGCACTTGACTGTTGCTCCCTCCACCAGGTCAGTAGACACTGACTTAGGGCAGAGGCAGTGCCAGGCAGAGGACCATAGAGGTCATGGCTCTGGGGGGCTTCCCAGAGGAGGTGGTCTTAAAGCTGGGCCTTTTCAGTTGGGGAGCACTTGGCTCCCCCAAACCCATCAAATCCATGTGGTCCCAGCAGAACCCGCGGGAGCTCAGGGCACCCACCCACACACACACACCCCGTGCTGGCTGCCCTCGTTGGGTGGTGAGCTCATCCCGGGGGCGGGCGGAGAGGGTGGCGGGCGGCGTCGCCTGTGCGGCCGGGGCGTTCGAGCTCGCCGCGCACCCCCCGCCCCCGACTTCTGGGCGATTTTACCAATTAAGGCTTTCTCGCCAGGCCGGGCCGGGCCGGGCGCGGGGCGGGGGTGCGGCCAACAAGAAGGCGGGCGGCGGCGGGCCATTCGCGTGGAGGCGCGCAGCGCGCAGTGGACGCCAGCGGATTCGGGAGGCGCCGGACACCGGCGCGAAAACGAGCCAGGCGCCACCCTGCGGTCGCTGGCCGCCCGCAGAGACAGCAGGTGAGGTCTGAGGCCAGGCTCCACGCGAGACAGGCGTCGCGCTGCTGCGGGACTGGGGTGGCAAAGGCGGGCGGAGAAGCTTAGAGAACGCGGGCACTGGCGCACGCCCAGGCCACAGCCAGGTGGAGCTGGGTGCGTGACCAGGACACCGAAAGAGGTGCCCGGAGCTGCTTTCCCGAGTTTACCCACCAGCCTGTGTTTGTGCCAGAAGCAAGGCCATGGGGGTCCCCGAGCGTTTGGCAGGAGATGGGCGCACGCGTGGATGTTTCTGAGTCTGGGACTCGAAGCCAGTCTGAGAAGGAAAAACCCCAAGGGCAGGACCCTGTGTGGCCTGAGTGAGTGGCCACTTGGAAGGACACCTTGTAATTAACGTGCTCACTAGGAGGACGACAGAGGGTCCCTCATGGCCGTGAGCCTACAGGGCACTAGCGGCAGCCCGCCTGGGGAAGCTGGTTCCTAGGCTGTTCCTCTCTGTGGGACTGGGATGGGGGTGTGGCCAAGCGCGGCCAGGCCAGATTCCCGGGCTGGGCACGTCCCAGGTTGGCTCTGAACTTGATGTTCCCCACCAGCCAGAATATTAGCAGTGCCAGCCTCAGATTCCCATGCCACTTGGGCCAAGAAAAGTGGGTAAAATCAGCTGCTCAGCCCTTTGGTGCAAAGGTGGTTCGGGCTGCACGGCCAAAGTGGGTGCAGAGAAAGTGCTTGGGAAAGGGCACACGCCCCTGCCTCCCCCAGACTGGCCCTGTGTCAACTGGCTGCTTCTGTCCCTTGACAGGCCTAGAGCTAGCTAGTTCCATAGGGTCCCAGCCTCTGTGCTCTATGCTAAAGCCAGAGGACCAGGTCTGGGGTTTGAGGACAGGAGCTTGGGATGGGGGGCGGGGTGTGCGTAAGATCGAAGAATCTACTCCAAATAAGGGAAAATATGAAAGAGCTGGATTTTGGCTTCCCCAGACTGCCCGATCTGGGGGCTTTGGGGTGGGGCGCCATCTGGTGGTTATACTCTGTCCTCTAGATGCAAGGACCCTCTACACTTCCACCCCTCCCTCTTCTCAAATAGGGAAAGACAGGCTGGAAGTCAGGATACCCAACTTCTGTTCCCTTTTCTGCTGGAGTTAATACTGGATAGTTGCTCTGACTCAGTTTCCCTATTCTCTGTCTGAAGAGTAAGAGATGACTACAGCTGACTTTGTTGGATGGCACTTAGTGGAGAGCGAATTGTTTCTTGATTGAACTCTCTGTCCCTGGGGAACTTGGTTTCCGGGCAGTGGCAGGAGATGGAGAGGGTGACCACAATAAGAACGACCTAAATCTGTCTTGAAGGTGGCCTGGAAGGGAAGGGTTCATATAGTTCCCCCTTACCGCTTTCTCTCCCTTCTCCACCCCAGCTCTCAGGCATGGTGGATGGGGAATTTTCTACAGGTGTCTGAGTCATCAGGCGATGGCAGTGTTGGAGGTTGGGCCTCAGTACTGGGAAATGCCATCAGAACCCCCCGCCACCACCATTGGTAGGGAAAACCCAGTGGGGTGACAGCCAATGGAAAGGGGTGAGCTGAGGGGCCGGAAAGATGCCTGCTGGGATCCATGGGTTATGCAGACACTCAGGGCCAAGCGAGAGTCAACCATATTTGGGCATGATATGCTGGAGGACCCAGGCCTCCTTCTCTAGCTGGTCTATCAAAGAACGGAATTGCTACTGGCCTACACTTCCATCTAAGACTCGACCAGTAGGGCCAGAGACCAGCCTTTCCGGAAAAAAGACTGAGAAGGGGAGGTTCTGGAGAGCAAGGTAGGTGGTACTGGGAGGGAGCAGGTCCTCTCCAGTCTTCTGATTGCACAGGATACCAGTGTGCCCTTGGCAGGTCCCTTGCCGTGGGCTTCACTAGTCCCTGTTTTCTCAGGGCCTCCTGAATTCCATAGTTAGCTGCCATTGCCATTGGAACACACAGCTCCAGTTCCTCAGCAGGTCCCCTTAGCTCCTCCACCTTGGCCACCCCTGCACTGCCACTGTGCCTAAAGCCCCTCACAGACTGGTACTCACGGATGGCAGAGCCTGCTTTGAGCCCCTCTCCCCGCAGCAGGGCCCTCTGCTATAACCAGAGGGTTATAGAAGGTCACCCCCATCCTTCCCTGGTGGCACTCAGCTCAGGGTCATTGGAGAGGCAAGCAAGTCTCCCCCTCCTCCCTTTGCCGTCCCCCAGGTGGGAGGTGCGGAGTGACCGCAGGTTCACTGCGTCCTGGCTCACATTATGCCTTGTTCTTTGCCAGTGCCCATTGGCAGGCCTGGCTCCTTCGAGGGAGTTCCTGCGGCGGCGACCTCCTGGCCCAGTGCCCCACTTCCTCTCCAGGCAGGGAGTGGGCGGTGGGCAGCAGGCTGCCGGCTGGGGACAGAGACCCGGGAGGTGGCCGGCTTGTGGGCTGGGCCCCCGCGCGGCTGCCGTTTCCTCGCAGAGGGCTTGGAATAGAGCCTGACCCTGGGCAGGAGCTACCTAAGGGTCCGCTTGAGTAGGCACTCGGGCTATGAAGCGGGAGAGGTGTGCAGGGACCCGGGAGGCGGACCCAAGCGCCTTGATCACATGTGATGCCAGGAGCGCGGACTAACCTACTCCCGGGGACCTGGAAAGGAAAGTCCCTTGTATGGCGTGGACACGGAGGCCCAGCGGTCCCTCGTCCAACGCTGCTCAGCCTTTCATCGCCTGGGACCCCCGACGCGTTTCCAGGAGCGCGGGCACAAGGCTGCAGGGCCCGGGCGCGTCCTCACCCGATCTAGCTGGGCAACCCTCCCCGGAACCGGGGGTCCCCAGACCAGCGAGGCGGTGGTCGGGGGGCGGGTGGGGGGGGCATTCCGACGGGCGGGGTGGGACGGGCGCGGCCCAGGAAGCCCCGCCCCGTCTCCCCGCCCCGTTGGAGCCCCGCCTTCCGGCTCCGCCCTCCGGCCGCATTTAAAGGGCTCTTTCTCTCCGCAGCCCAACCTCTGCTCTCGGTCTCGGCCTGCGCGCGCTTGGGTGCCTGCGACTTTAATTAAAGGGCCGTCCCCTCGCCGCAGCTGCAGCACCGCCCCCGGGTCCTCGCGCCTCAAAATGAGTAGCTCGCACGCCCGAACGAGCCAGAGCGCTGCGGGCGCGGCTCTAGGCGGAGGTGCCGACACGCGGGACTCTGAGATGCCGGCCACCGAGAAGGACCTGGCGGAGGATGCTCCATGGAAGAAAATTCAACAGAACACGTTCACGCGCTGGTGCAACGAGCACCTGAAGTGCGTGAGCAAACGTATCGCCAACCTGCAGACAGACCTGAGCGATGGGCTGCGGCTCATCGCGCTGCTCGAGGTGCTCAGCCAGAAGAAGATGCACCGTAAGCACAACCAACGGCCAACCTTCCGCCAGATGCAGCTGGAGAACGTGTCGGTGGCGCTCGAGTTCCTGGACCGCGAGAGCATCAAGCTCGTGTCCATCGGTGAGGGCTCCGCGCGCGCGCTCCCCTGCCCGCTCGCCGCCCCGCGCGGGCCTCCGAACAAAGGCGCGGTGGCCGCGGACCGCTAGGCGCGCCTCCCCGCTGGCCCGCACCCAGGCTGAGCTCACATCCTTCGCAGGCCGCACCCGCCGCCGCGCGCGGCGATGGGAGAGGGCCAGGGGCAGCGGGTGCGGGCGGGCCCCGGGATGCCCGGCCCCTGAAACAGCGCGGAAGGGTCCTCTGGCCTCTATTGTCTGGGTCTCGCGCGTTTGCTGGAGCCAGAAGTTGGACCTCCCTTTGGGAAGTCACTTCCACCCCCAGTTAAATCGCGCGCAGAGAACAGTTTAAGTCGCGCCCAGGGCTAGCGATGAGTCTGGGCCTCTAGTCTGCTCTGGCACCAACTTGCTCTTCATCTTGGGCAACACTCGCTGCCGTAGAGGTTATGGGCGCTGCATCCAGGAGGGGCTGGACTGTAAGCCTCGGGCCAAGTGCCAGCCAGTGTTCCTGACCAGGCCAACTATAGCATCCTCTCCTGATGGGGGTGCACACGATGGGGAGAGGAGAGAGGGATAAAACCAAAGGTCTGGCAGTTCTCCCTGCTGCCCAGCATGGCCGTTGCTGAGCGGAGACCCTACGGGACTGGGATTCAGGTGCCCCCGCCATACAGGGGGCAGGTCCCAAGGGTGGCAGCTATTTCCGCCAAATGCCAGGCGAGATGAGGCCCACCCCCTAGTCCCAGCCTCAGTCTAGCCAAGCTGAGTCATCTCTGAGTACTGAGGAAGGGGGGCAACCGGATGTGGGGAGGCAGGCGACCACACCCCAGCTCTCTGGGGGGGGGTCTCCTCCTCTATGCTCCCTTCCCCTCCTCCCTCTTGTGAGCTGGCTGGAGCAGGCCTGGTTCCCAGAGCTTTGCCATATAAGGCAAAAAAATGTTGGAAAGCAGCAGTGATTAGGGGAGGGCGGGGGCTGGGGAAAGGGGGTGGGATGGGGCGGGGCCATCCAAGCAGGCATTTTCCCAATCCAGGGCCCTTCTACCCTCCTTCCTTAGCAGGGGGAAGCCCGCTACAGAGGCTGGCCTAATAAGGATCCACCAGGGTGGGGGCTTGACCTGGCTTTGCTCCCTAGGTCTTCTCTGAGCCTTGCTAGGACCTCCCTGGCCTGGATTGCCGCCCCCTCCACCTGGGGCAGCAGGGGAAGAACTAGCTCTGGGGCTGATCCTCTGAGCTGCCCACTTGGCCCATCTATGACCCTTCTAAAGGGGCCTATCCCCTTCTCACCTCCCTCACCCCCCAGCTGACTCAGCAGACCCATCCGTGATTATGGATCTTGAGACTCCAGAGGGGATTGTAAAGACCATCTCCTAGAAAGCCTGCCCGTTCACAGCCCAACCCAACTCCTCACTGTGCACCCACAGACAGGAGGCTGAGATGTGGGTGGAGGCTCTAGGATTGGGCCAAGATGTTGCCATGGTGAAAGGGGTGCAGGCTGCCCGCCCAGGGTGGAGGAGGCAGCGCCCTAACCACTTCCCCTGTGGTGAGCAGGGCTGTCGCCTATGGCCCAGCGACCCGTTAGGTGGTGAAGGGGGGTGGGAGGGGTGTGGCCCAGCTGGGCTTTGCTAAGGCCGCTGGACGTGGAGAGCCCCACCCATGGCCTCTGATGGCAGACGACCATTCGGAGACCTCCCCTTCCCGGGCCTTGGAGCTCACAGGGCCGTGTCCATCTCCAGCTGGGGCGAGGGCGGTCTCCCCGTGGCCTGATGCCCATCAGTCACCCCAGCAGGTCCCAACGGGGCCCAGTGAGTCAGGTCCCGGCCGCCCACCCGCTGGTTCCTCCCTGCTCTCTGCCCCGCCCCTGCCCCAGCCTTCAGCTCCGCCTCCTGTCAGCTCAGCTCAGCTCTGCAGGGGGCCCCACGCCCCAGCACCCAAGGGGTCCTTGCCCAACAGCTCCACTTCCCCTGTCCCGAGCCCCACCCCCACCCCCACCCCACCCCACCCCGGGGCAACAATGGGATTTCCCAACCATCCACTGAGCTCTCCCGGTCCTCCCCCCCTCCACCCCCGCGCCTACCAATGCAGGTCTCTGGGTTTGGCTCCCACAGGCCCCTGGAGGTGGGTGGCGGCCCTGCGTGGGCAGCTTCACAGCCTCCATGCCCTCACCCTCCAGAGCCGCCTGTCTGGACCCTCCTTGGCCCTGTCTGTGGGCCCTCGACTGTACTGTATTGTCATTCTGTGTGGAGGGAGGGGTGTCCCCTCTTCACCTCCGTATTCCTCTGCGCACACAAACACTCCGGGGCTCTGAGAGGATGGGCCAGTCCACACCCCCACCCCCAGCCCCGATGGGTGTGGACTTTCTCTCCACCCTGGGCCCTGGGAGCCCCCTGGCCTGCCAGTGTCTGACCCCCCGACCCGGGGCTGCCACTCCTGCTCCTTACAGACAGTAAGGCCATCGTGGACGGGAACCTGAAGCTGATCCTGGGCCTCATCTGGACCCTGATCCTGCACTACTCCATCTCCATGCCCATGTGGGACGAGGAGGAGGACGAGGAGGCCAAGAAGCAGACGCCCAAGCAGAGGCTCCTAGGCTGGATCCAGAACAAGCTGCCGCAGCTGCCCATCACCAACTTCAGTCGGGACTGGCAGAGCGGCCGTGCCCTGGGCGCCCTGGTTGATAGCTGTGCCCCCGGTGAGGCAGGGTGGGGGTCACACCCGCATGATGCCTGCTCTGGAGTGGGGTCCTGAGACCCAAGGGCTCACAGCTCTCCCCTCCCTGCAGGCCTGTGTCCGGACTGGGACTCCTGGGATGCCAGCAAGCCCGTCAACAATGCGCGAGAGGCCATGCAGCAAGCGGATGACTGGCTGGGCATCCCTCAGGTACGTGCCAGCCTTGCCAAGGTCAAGTGGCAGTGGGCACCAAGGCTCAGGGGCTCAATGGCTCTCACCTCCTGCCTATGATAGGTGATCACGCCTGAAGAGATCGTGGACCCCAACGTAGACGAGCACTCTGTCATGACCTACCTGTCCCAGTTTCCCAAGGCCAAGCTGAAGCCAGGGGCACCCCTTCGGCCCAAACTGAACCCAAAGAAAGCCCGCGCCTACGGGCCTGGTGAGTGGGCCTCTGCTCTCTGTTGACACGAGAAAGCCTGGCGGAGCCAGTCAGCAAGTTCCCAAAGTGACACAAGCCAGAGGCCAAGTGCCCTCAGGGAGAGAGAACGTTGCCCATTTGGTGGTCCTTGTTGATGAGCAAGGCCAAGTGGCAAGGATGCTACGGGGACACTGGGAAGCAGGCAGGACTGGGGACCCAGGTGGCAGTTTGGGTGAACAGAACTTCAAGTGTACACAGCTGGATGCTACAGCCAGGCTCCCTGCTCACTTCCAAACAGGGCTGGCTGGGAGCCAACAAGGAGGGGTATTTGGCTTGCAGAAAGCCACGGAGAAGGAGGACTGTGTCTTGGTCTTCTGTGAAGGCCCTCTAATCTCCTCCCTCACCTGCAGGCATTGAGCCCACGGGCAATATGGTGAAGAAGCGTGCCGAATTCACTGTGGAGACTCGCAGCGCTGGTCAGGGTGAGGTCCTGGTGTACGTGGAGGATCCAGCTGGACACCAGGAGGAGGTAGGGCTGCCAACAGGTGGGGAAAGTGCTGTGGGGCCCACGGTGCTGGACCGATTTGTGCAGAGGTTCCTGGATTTACTTCACAGGCAAAGGTGACTGCCAACAATGACAAGAACCGGACCTTCTCTGTCTGGTATGTCCCTGAAGTGACAGGGACCCACAAGGTGAGCGCTCAGCCCCCAGGGAGGCGGGGGGGGGGGGGGGTAGTAGCAGGGGCCCTGAACCTAGCCCTCATGCTCTGCCCCTCCTGGAAACAGGTCACTGTGCTTTTTGCTGGCCAGCACATTGCCAAGAGTCCCTTTGAAGTGTATGTGGACAAGTCACAGGGTGATGCCAGCAAAGTGACCGCCCAGGGCCCTGGCCTGGAACCTAGCGGCAATATTGCCAACAAGACCACTTATTTTGAGATCTTCACGGCCGGTGAGTAGGCTGCTGAGGGTCGGGGGGAGCCATGGAAGGCAGGAGGAGCCAGGTGGCTGAGGCAGCAACTTTGGACAGGAGCGGGCCTGGGCGAGGTGGAGGTCGTCATCCAGGACCCTGCTGGTCAGAAGGGCACAGTGGAGACTCAGCTGGAGGCCCGGGGAGACAGCACATATCGCTGCAGCTACCAACCCACCATGGAGGGTGTCCACACGGTCCATGTCACCTTCGCCGGGGTGCCTATCCCTCGCAGCCCCTACACAGTCACAGTTGGCCAAGGTAGGCTGGTCCCGGCCTTCCCGGCTGCTCTGCCCTGTGGCAGGGCAAGGGCCAGGTGGGGCCCGGCCAGCTGTGGCCCCCCCTCCAATCCTGGTGGCTGCCCCTGCCCTCAGCCCGCAGCCTCCTGGGCTTCCACTGTCTGGCCGCGCCTTCTCTTCCTACCTGCTGGGTCCCTGTCCTCCTCCTCTCGCCCGCCCGGTGGCGCTCTGTCTCTTTCCTCTCCACGCTTTCACCTTCGGAAGAGCTCGTTCCAGCTATCTAGAAACCTGCTGCTCTCTACTCTACCTGCAGGGCCAACGGTACTTGGATCTGGCTTCCTAGGGCGGGCAGGCGGGCTGGGCCAGGGGGATGTGGGCTGGGCTCCTGGTGTGTTCCGCTCCTTCCTGCACGCCCCTCACCTGTCTATTATTGGGCCAAGCACTGAGGGGGCCTCCAGTTCTGTCCCTGCCCCTGCCCCTGCCCCTGGGGGAGGGGTGGGAGGGGTGACTCTGCTCAGTGGCTCAGCTGATCCCTTTGCCCACAGCTTGTAACCCTGGCGCCTGCCGGGCCGTTGGCCGGGGTTTGCAGCCCAAGGGAGTGAGGGTGAAGGAGACCGCTGACTTCAAGGTGCACACGAAGGGTGCAGGCAGCGGGGAGCTGAAGGTCACCGTCAAAGGCCCTAGTAAGTCGGGGCAGGCCCGTGGCAGGTGGTCGCAGCCCTCTGGAGCTTGGCCTGAATCCCCTTGTTTTCCACAGAGGGTGAGGAGCGGGTGAAGCAGAAGGACCTGGGTGATGGCGTCTATGGCTTTGAATATTACCCCATGGCCCCCGGCACATACACAGTCACCATCACGTGGGGTGGCCAGAACATCACACGCAGGTAAGGGACATGGTGCAGTGCCTTCTCTCTGGTGTCACATCTGAGTGATTGTCCTGCCTCATCCGTGTGGTTCTCCCTTTCCAGCCCCTTCGAGGTGAAAGTAGCGACTGAGTGTGGCAACCAGAAGGTGCGGGCCTGGGGCCCTGGGCTGGAAGGAGGCGTCGTGGGCAAGTCAGCAGACTTCGTGGTGGAAGCCATCGGAGATGACGTGGGCACCTTGGGTGAGCTGGAGGCTGCAGTGGGGTGGGCACTTGAGGTGGAAGGACTGTCTGCCTCCTTGAGGCTTTGGGTACTGACAGGACTGGGGGTCCTCGGCAGGCTTCTCGGTGGAAGGTCCATCCCAGGCCAAGATTGAGTGTGATGACAAGGGTGATGGCTCCTGTGACGTGCGCTACTGGCCCCAAGAGGCTGGTGAGTACGCAGTGCATGTTCTGTGCAACAGTGAGGACATCCGCCTCAGCCCCTTCATGGCTGACATCCGTGAAGCGCCCCAGGACTTCCATCCAGATAGGGTAAGCGTGTAGGGCTGTGTCTCTCCCCCTCACCCCCCGTCACTCACTCTGCCCTGGACCCCCATTCTGAGGTCTCACTGGCCCTATTAGGTGAAGGCTCGAGGTCCTGGGCTGGAGAAGACGGGCGTGGCGGCCAACAAGCCAGCAGAGTTCACGGTGGATGCCAAGCTTGGGGGAAAGGCCCCCCTTAAGGTCCAAGTACAGGTGTGGAGCACTTCTGGGGGGACAGAGGAGAGAGTGGCCCAGGCACCCCAGGCCTGGGGCACTGACAAGCAAGGCTTTTTTCCTGCCCCCCGCCCCCTTCTCAGGACAACGAGGGCTGCCCCGTGGAGGCCACGGTCAAGGACAACGGGAACGGCACCTACAGCTGCACCTATGTGCCCAGGAAGCCTGTGAAACACACAGCCATGGTGTCCTGGGGGGGGGTCAGCATCCCCAACAGCCCCTTCCGGGTGAGCATTCTACCCCATGGCAGTCACTCCCCATTCCCTTCTCCGCAGCCCCCAGCCCTGGCAGCATTGTTTTCAGGTTCATCCATGTTATAGTGTGGATCAGGACTTCTCTGTGTGGTGCAAATAGTTCCAAAAACTTGGCAGTTCAAAGCCACCGAAAACCCTGTGGAATACAGTTCTCTGACATGTGGGCTGTTATGAGTTGGCACCACTAGCAGGCTTATTTTTTGAGGTTTCCAGTTTGGCACTTAGAGTTAGACCCCCGTTCCATAAGGCTGTTCTTCCAGGTGAACGTGGGAGCCGGCAGTCACCCCAACAAAGTGAAGGTCTACGGACCAGGCGTGGCCAAGACAGGGCTCAAGGCGCACGAGCCCACTTACTTCACTGTGGACTGCACAGAGGCGGGCCAGGGTATGACAGGCTGCGGGCAGGTGGGCAGGCAGGTGGACTGGGGGTGGGGGCAGCTCTGTATGACCAGCCTCTACCCTCTTGCCCACCCTAGGAGACGTCAGCATTGGCATCAAGTGTGCCCCTGGCGTGGTGGGCCCAGCTGAGGCGGACATTGACTTTGACATCATCCGCAATGACAATGACACTTTCACAGTCAAGTACACGCCCCGTGGGGCTGGCAGCTACACCATCATGGTCCTCTTCGCTGACCAGGTGGGTTCTATACTGCTGGATGGAACCCTTCAAACGTCCAAGGTATTGGTGTCTGCTCCCCTCACCATGCTCCCTCTCCTGCAGGCCACCCCCACCAGCCCCATCAGAGTCAAGGTGGAACCCTCCCACGATGCCAGCAAGGTGAAGGCAGAGGGTCCTGGCCTCAGTCGCACTGGTGAGCATATCCCCTCTCGCCCCGACCCATGGTAGTTTAAGACTCAGGGGCTGGGAGCTAGAGCGAGCGATTCCTACCCTGTCAACTCTGTCTCTTCAGGTGTGGAGCTTGGCAAACCCACCCACTTCACAGTCAATGCCAAAGCCGCTGGCAAAGGCAAGCTGGACGTCCAGTTCTCGGGCCTGGCCAAGGGAGATGCCGCTCGGGACGTAGATATTGTCGATCACCATGACAACACTTACACCGTCAAGTACACGCCTGTGCAGCAGGTAGGCACAAGGCTTCCCCGCCCCTGCAGTTGGAGTGGGTGGGGCTGGGATCGTCCCATCTCACCTCCCACTGGGGACCAGGTCACAAGACCTCTTCCTTTCTGTGCTTCCCCAGGGCCCAGTGGGCATCAGTGTCACCTATGGAGGAGACCCCATCCCTAAGAGCCCCTTCTCTGTGGGGGTGTCTCCCAGCTTGGACCTCAGCAAGATCAAGGTGTCTGGCCTAGGAGAGAGTAAGTTGGGGTGGTGTTAGCCTGAGCCCCTTGAAGATGTCCCCACAGCCAAGTCTGAATGGGGTTTCACGTTTCTCTCTTTTTGTTGTTGCAATAGAAGTGGACGTTGGCAAAGACCAGGAGTTCACCGTCAAATCAAAGGGGGCTGGTGGCCAAGGCAAAGTGGCATCGAAGATCATGGGCCCTTCGGGCACCGTGGTGCCCTGCAAGGTGGAGCCTGGCCTAGGAGCCGACAACAGCGTGGTGCGATTTGTGCCCCGCGAGGAGGGGCCTTACGAGGTGGAGGTGACTTATGATGGGGTACCTGTGCCTGGCAGTCCCTTTCCACTCGAGGCTGTGTCCCCTACCAAGCCCAGCAAGGTAATCTGACCTGGGCACGGGAACCCTCACCCTTTTTCCTTCGGGCCGGGCCTGCTTGTGCCTGGGTCAAGGGGCTGTGCCTGGCCTCTCAGCTCCTACCTGACCTCTCCCTTCCACCTGCCCACAGGTGAAGGCCTTTGGGCCTGGTCTGCTGGGAGGCAGCGCAGGCTCCCCTGCCCGCTTCACCATTGACACCAAGGGAGCGGGCACAGGCGGCCTCGGCTTGACTGTGGAGGGTCCGTGCGAGGCTCAGCTCAAGTGCCTGGACAACGGGGATGGCACGTGCTCCGTGTCCTACGTGCCTACGGAGCCTGGGGACTACAACATCAACATCCTCTTTGCTGACACCCACATCCCCGGCTCCCCGTTCAAGGCCCATGTGGTGCCCTGCTTTGATGCGTCCAAGGTCAAATGCTCAGGCCCCGGGCTGGAGCGGGCCACAGCCGGCGAAGTGGGCCAGTTCCACGTGGATTGCTCGAGTGCGGGCAGCGCGGAGCTAACCATCGAGATCTGCTCCGAGGCAGGGCTGCCAGCTGAGGTGTACATCCAAGACCACGGCGATGGCACACACACCATCACCTACATCCCACTCTGCCCTGGGGCCTACACTGTCACCATCAAGTATGGTGGGCAGCCCGTGCCCAACTTCCCTAGCAAGCTGCAGGTGGAGCCTGCTGTGGACACCTCTGGCGTCCAGTGCTACGGGCCTGGCATCGAGGGCCAAGGTGAGGGCTGGGGCCGGGGATCGGTGGGGAAAGGTTGGCTGCTCAGGGGGGTTGTCTGGGGTCCCAGAACCCCATGCCTCCCTCCTTGTGGTCCCTGCAGGCGTTTTCCGTGAGGCCACCACTGAGTTCAGTGTGGATGCCAGGGCTCTGACCCAGACTGGAGGACCACACGTCAAGGCCCGCGTTGCCAACCCTTCAGGGAACCTCACGGAGACGTTTGTGCAGGACCTCGGTGACGGCACCTACAAAGTGGAGTACACGCCCTATGAGGAGGGTAGGTGGCACCCTCCAGGGGCTGCGGGGGCTGGGGTCGCTGGAGACCCGGCACCTGCTGAGAGTGACTTGCTTACAGGCCTTCACTCTGTGGATGTGACCTATGATGGCAGCCCAGTGCCCAGCAGCCCCTTCCAGGTCCCTGTGACCGAGGGCTGTGATCCCTCCCGAGTGCGGGTCCACGGGCCGGGCATCCAGAGTGGTACCACCAATCAGCCTAACAAGTTCACCGTGGAGACCAGGTGAGGTGCCGGCCTGGCTGGTGGGCCAAGCTACCTCGGGATTTCTGGGAAGTGACGGCTGTGTGTTTGAACCCACAGAGGAGCCGGCACAGGAGGCCTGGGCCTGGCCGTCGAGGGTCCCTCTGAAGCCAAGATGTCGTGCATGGACAACAAGGATGGCAGCTGCTCGGTTGAGTACATCCCCTATGAACCCGGCACCTATAGCCTCAACGTCACCTACGGTGGCCACCAAGTGCCAGGTAAGGGGTGGAGCCACAGGACTGGACTCTGGGACAAGCCGCCACCACCACCACCACCACCACATCGGCCCACTTCGTCTCCTCTGTCCACAGGCAGCCCCTTCAAGGTACCTGTGCATGATGTGACAGATGCATCCAAGGTGAAGTGCTCAGGACCAGGCCTGACCCCAGGCATGGTCCGTGCCAACCTTCCCCAGTCCTTCCAAGTGGACAGCAGCAAGGCCGGTGTGGCCCCGCTCCAGGTCAAAGTGCAAGGGCCCAAAGGTCAGTGCGAGGGGAAGGACCAGCATGGAGCCATTAGCAGGCTAAAGGCAGGAAGAGGGGCCAGAATGGCACCTGAATTAGACCGAGGGCTTAGGATCCTACCTAGGGATGGAGAAGTAAGGAACCGGGCAGGCTAAGGTCGAAGGGGTGCTGAGTGTTTGACTGAGCCCGGCTAAATCTCTGTGCTCTGGGACTGGGACCAGGCCTGGTGGAACCGGTGGACGTGGTGGACAACGCCGATGGCACCCAGACTGTCAACTATGTGCCCAGCCGCGAGGGGCCCTACAGCATCTCCGTCCTCTACGGGGATGAAGAGGTGCCACGGAGGTGAGAGCTTGGCCCCTCTGCCTCTAGGGGGTACCAGAGTGTGTGTCGAGGGCCATGTGCTAATTCCACTGTTCTGGCCCAATAGCCCCTTCAAAGTCAAAGTGTTGCCTACACACGACGCCAGCAAGGTGAAGGCCAGTGGACCTGGGCTCAATGCCACTGGAGTGCCGGCCAGCCTGCCCGTGGAGTTCACCATCGATGCCAAGGATGCCGGGGAGGGCCTGCTGGCTGTGCAGATCACGGTGAGCTGGCAGCTTCATTCCCCTGCTGAGCAGGGGTCTTCCGGTGGGAGCTGTCTCCCAGTAGTCTTGGGTCCTGTAACCTCCCGAGAAGTGTGGTGACAGGTCCAGTTACCAGAGCTCTACCTCACTGTGCCCACTGGTAACAAAAGTCCTCACACGAGGCGGGCGTGAGCACCAAGCCCTCCTAGGGCCTGACGTGGGGTTGGTGTGGCTGTGTCGTGGCAGGACCCTGAGGGCAAGGCCAAGAAGACGCACATCCAAGACAACCAGGATGGCACCTACACAGTGGCCTACGTGCCTGACGTGACAGGCCGCTACACCATCCTCATCAAGTACGGCGGCGACGAGATCCCCTTCTCCCCATACCGCGTCCGGGCCGTGCCCACGGGCGATGCCAGCAAGTGCACGGTCACAGGTGAGCGAGGTCCCCTCGGGCCGCCGTGGCGCGGGGCTTGGGTGTGCCTGTGTGCGAGGGCCCGCTGCTTGGGGCGGCGTGTGGGAGTGGGGGCTGCCCCCTTGAGTGACTCACTTGACCTTTCTCCTTGCTCTCTGCCCTCTCACCTCAGTGTCAATCGGAGGTCACGGGCTAGGTAAGCTGCTTGCTGGGGCCACTCCCCAGGCCCCTCCTGCCCAGAGGGGCAGCTTCCTTTCCTCCCCTGCTCTCCCCAGACAGTCCCAGCTGCAGGGCTCAGGGAGGCTTCTGGAGCTGAGCATGAGTCTGCGGACTCGGGGTGCAGCCAGGAGCTTTCAGGGTGAGGTGCCTTGTGAAGGCACCCCCCTCCCGGGAGCTTTGGGGTCTGGGGATCTTGGTGCCTCAGGGAAGCACCTGAGAGTGGGCAGCAGACCCTTCCTCCTTGGCCTCAAGCGCTCCTGTGTGGGCTGAGGGGCCCTGGCCAGATCCACAGACCCCCCACTCCCTACCCCTACTCCATGGCTGTGCATGAGCGGGGTGCGGGGGCTGCAGCGCCATAGACCCGCTGCCCTAAGTGCTTAGGCAGCCAGCATGGCAGGGACCACCCAGTCCCGGAGCCCCCAAGTGCACCCCCTGGCCTTCCTGCCCTTTTCCCCTCCACTCCCCGCAGTGACGTTATTCAGACTCCCCAGCTAGGCAGGGAGACGTGGCAGCTACACCAGGGGGGGTCACTGGGGGCTTTGCAAACTAGGTCATAGGGACGACAGGTGTGTGTATAAGAAGGAGTTGGATACCAGGGGCGGGGTCACACCTGATGGCCTAACCTTGGTGTCCCCAGCCGCCAGGTGAAGGATGGTGGCAGGAAGGCTGGCAGGGCTGGTGTAGCATTCACGTACATAGAGTAGGCCGGTGGCCATGGAGTTGAACTTGGAGGAGAAAGCAGCGAGGTTGGCTGAGGCTGGGGCTAGGGCAGCCGTGAGGTCGGGGATGGACATGCCCCTAGAGCTTAGGTGAGTGAGTGGGCTGGGAAGTAACAGTGAGTAGCCCGAGTGGCGCTCTCCGCCCATCAGAAAGTGCCAGAGCGTCCACAGCTAACCCCAGTTCATAACGTCACTGGCCCTCCCTTGTCCTTGGCTGCTCATCCAAGCCTTTTGCGCTGTGCTCTCTGGTGCTAACTTGCTGCCTTCCTGCTGCCCCCTGCTCCTTGCCTTGGCCGGCTGTGCTGGGCTGCCTCTCCTGCTGCGGGCCTCTCTGTTGTCAGGAAACTCCAGTCTCCCCTTTGGGCCTGAGGGGCGTGCCCCACCCCCACGCTGCAGCAGCTCTCACTCCATCTGCACACAGGGCTGGGGCACGCACGGGGCTGAGGCGATCGGCAGCTGCTCCCCGGCGCTGTCTGGGCCCAGGTGGCAGGAGGGGCAGTTTGCCCATGGCAGCAGCAGTGGTGGTGTGGGCCTCTACGCCCTTCCTCCTTCCTCCCTGGCACCCAGGTGCCCCCTCTCGGACCTCTCCCGCTCAGGGACAATGTTTCCTGCCTTCTGAGAAGCCACTTACTGTCTTCAGCTTGGGGGCCAGGGGTGGGGGCTTTAGAGAGCAGCTGAAAGCACCCAGCTCATGGTCGGCCTCTCCTTGGGGACACACCCTGCCCCCCAGGTGCTGGCATCGGCCCCACCATCCAGATCGGGGAGGAGACAGTGATCACGGTGGACACAAAGGCGGCAGGCAAAGGCAAGGTGACCTGCACGGTATGCACGCCCGACGGCTCCGAGGTGGACGTGGATGTGGTGGAGAACGAGGACGGCACCTTTGACATCTTCTACACAGCCCCACAGCCTGGCAAATACGTCATCTGTGTGCGCTTTGGAGGCGAGCATGTCCCCAACAGCCCCTTCCAAGTGACGGTGAGGAGAGCAGGCTGGCAGCAGGCAGTAGGTTCTGGGCAGGGCCGAGCCCACTCCCTCCCCCTCATGCGCCCTCACTGTGCCCCACAGGCTCTTGCTGGTGAGCAGCCCACGACACAAGCACCATTGCGGCCACAGCAGCTGGCCCCGTCGTACACCTATCCCCAGGGTGGTCAGCAGACATGGGTAGGCACTGCTTCCTTCCAGCGTGCCCAGACAAGCCTGGGGGATCCCCAGACCCAACTGTCGCCCCTCACCCGGACTTTGTCTCCACTACAGGCTCCAGAGGGGCCCCTGGTAGGAGTCAATGGGCTGGATGTGACCAGCCTGCGGCCCTTTGACCTGGTCATCCCCTTCACCATCAAAAAGGGCGAGATAACTGGTGAGTGGGGGTGCAGGAAAGAGCAGGGCAGCTGCTGGGTAAGGGCTGCCCTGAGCCCAGTCCTATTGCTGCCCACAGGGGAGGTAAGGATGCCCTCGGGCAAAGTGGCCCAGCCTGCAATCACGGACAACAAGGACGGCACGGTAACAGTGCGCTACTCCCCCAGTGAGGCTGGCCTGCATGAGATGGACATCCGCTATGACAATATGCACATCCCAGGTGGGCTGTCAGGCTCATCGGGCAGGGGCATGGGGCTGCGGGGGTAGAGGGAATCAGGGCCGGGACACCCACAGGCCCCTCTCCCTGCCTCAGGAAGCCCTCTGCAGTTCTATGTGGATTATGTCAACTGTGGCCACGTCACTGCCTACGGGCCTGGCCTCACCCATGGTGTGGTCAACAAGCCTGCCACCTTCACGGTCAACACCAAGGACGCTGGCGAAGGTGAGCAGCGGCCCCTCACACACCATCTCTAGTGCCCAAGGGCTGGACAGGGGGACACTTGCTACATCGAGACCCTATACCACCAGGGACCTCCCTACATAGAGACTGCCTCTAAATGGATTCCCCCCCACCATACACACACACACACACACACACACTAAATGGAGTTGTCCCCTGGCCTCTGCTCGGCAGTTGGGGCCCCTCTCCTCCGACCTCTCTGCCTCTCTGTAGGAGGCCTATCCCTAGCCATCGAGGGTCCGTCCAAGGCTGAGATCAGCTGCACCGACAACCAGGACGGGACGTGCAGTGTCTCCTACCTGCCCGTATTGCCTGGCGACTACAGCATCCTCGTCAAGTACAACGAACAGCATGTCCCGGGCAGCCCCTTCACTGCCAGGGTCACAGGTGGGCATCAGGAAGGACTGGGCAGGAGCAGGCACGGCCCCCGCCGTGCTTGGACTTGCAGTGATGTTTGCTCACTCATCCCTGCCCAGGTGATGACTCGATGCGCATGTCCCACCTGAAAGTGGGCTCAGCCGCCGACATCCCTATCAACATCTCCGAGACAGACCTCAGCCTGCTGACCGCTACCGTGGTCCCACCCTCGGGCCGGGAGGAGCCCTGTCTGCTCAAGCGGCTGCGCAATGGCCACGTGGGTAAGGACCAGCACTAGTCCTCCAGCTGCAGGCCCGGGGCCTTCCTGCAAATGGAGGTGGGGAGGCTGACGGGCTTCCCATTTCCCCTATGTGCCTAGGGATTTCATTCGTGCCCAAGGAGACTGGGGAGCATCTGGTGCACGTGAAGAAGAACGGGCAGCACGTGGCCAGCAGCCCCATCCCCGTGGTGATCAGCCAGTCGGAGATCGGGGATGCCAGTCGCGTTCGGGTCTCAGGCCAGGGTCTCCATGAGGGTCACACCTTTGAGCCTGCGGAGTTCATCATTGACACACGGGATGCAGGTAGGCCCAGGCCTGCCACCTGGTTAGGGTCACACTCTTTGGTTGACCCCTGGCTCAGGGCTGTTCCTTCCACAGGCTATGGGGGTCTCAGCCTGTCCATAGAGGGCCCCAGCAAAGTAGACATTAACACAGAGGACCTGGAGGATGGCACATGCCGGGTCACCTACTGCCCCACAGAACCTGGCAACTACATCATCAACATCAAATTCGCCGACCAGCACGTCCCTGGTGAGGGCAGCACGGGTATGCCCACCTGACCCCAGAGCTAGCTAGCTGCAGGCCTATATATAACCCATGCGGGATGACTGTGCTCTCTCCTACAGGTAGTCCCTTCTCTGTGAAAGTGACAGGCGAGGGCCGCGTGAAAGAGAGCATCACCCGGAGACGGCGGGCCCCCTCGGTGGCCAACGTCGGCAGCCACTGTGACCTGAGCCTGAAGATCCCTGGTAGGGTGGTCCCAGGGCTGCCAGAGCTTCTGGGAAAGGCCTAGCCCCTTCTGGGCAAGGACTTGCACTAGGGAACACCCAACAGAGGGGCAGGGTCCCGGCCTCCCCCTCAACAACAGCCCCCTTCCTCTGCAGAAATTAACATCCAGGACATGACAGCCCAGGTGACCAGCCCATCAGGCAAAAGCCACGAGGCTGAGATCGTGGAAGGGGAGAACCACACCTACTGCATCCGATTTGTGCCCGCCGAGATGGGCACGCACACCGTCAGTGTCAAGTACAAGGGCCAGCATGTGCCGGGAAGCCCTTTCCAGTTCACCGTGGGGCCCCTCGGGGAAGGGGGTGCCCACAAGGTCCGTGCCGGGGGCCCTGGTCTTGAAAGGGCAGAAGCTGGAGTGCCAGGTAGGTAGCTGGGCCCCCAGGTGGGCCTCGGCAGGCGGCGAGGGAGGAGTGAGGAGCAGGCCTCTTGAGCACACACCTCTCCTACAGCTGAGTTCAGCATCTGGACCAGAGAAGCCGGGGCTGGCGGTCTGGCCATCGCTGTTGAAGGGCCTAGCAAGGCCGAGATCTCTTTCGAGGACCGTAAGGATGGCTCCTGTGGCGTGGCGTACGTGGTCCAGGAGCCAGGTACTAGAGGCACCAGGGAGGCAGGGCTTCATCGTGGGTGCCCCCCAGTGCAGACCAACCCAAACTCCTGCTCTCTCCCTGCCCAGGTGACTACGAGGTCTCGGTCAAGTTCAATGAGGAGCACATCCCCGACAGTCCCTTCGTGGTCCCAGTGGCCTCTCCGTCTGGTGATGCCCGCCGCCTCACTGTTTCTAGTCTTCAGGTGAGGCACTGAGAGAAACCACCAGCGCCGGGGCCCCTGCCACCCACAAGGCTTGGCCCAGCCCGACCAGACCAGAGGTGCTGCTCAGGGCCAGCCCCAGCTCGGGTGCCCCATGCAGCCTCTGCTCTGGTCCGGTTCAGCCCAGGCTTGGGGTGCAGGACCTAGCCCTGCCTACTGCGCAGGGTTTTTCTCGTGCCTCAAGTCTAAAGGCTTTGAACAGAAGCCTGTGCCCTTTGAGCACCCGGGCTGAGGTCTAAAGAGGGAGAGCATCCGGGGCCTGTGACTGCAGAGTGTGTGCCTGGGGTGGGGTGGCAGGTGCAGGACAATGGGGGGAGGGGACGGGCAACAGGGTGTGTGCCTGTGGTTTCCTGCCCCTCGCATGCAGCTCACTGGCTCTCCCTCTTTAAACCAACTTGAACGCCAGATAGGTAAGTATGGCCCGTGGGCCTTCGGCTTTCTGGGGCTTTCTCCCCTCACCCTGGCCCCCAATGTCTAACCACATCTGCTGTGCTTCCAGGAGTCAGGGCTAAAGGTCAACCAGCCAGCCTCTTTTGCAGTCAGCCTGAACGGGGCTAAGGGGGCAATCGATGCCAAGGTGCACAGCCCCTCAGGAGCCTTGGAGGAGTGCTATGTCACCGAGATTGACCAAGGTGAGGTCCTGTCCCTACTCGGCCACCTGCCCCGACTCCCCTGGGGCCAGCGTGCCGCCCCTGAGAGTGCAAAAGGAAGCGTCACTTCTGTAAGCTGTCAGCCCCACACCCCAGCCCGTCCACCAGCCAGGCCCTTGGTGTACTGGCCTCCTGGCAAGCAGAGGGCCTGTGGCAGAAGTCTAGGGCTCGCAGACAGGCCAGAGGCAGCCTGGGGGGAATGGGAGGAGCCAGTTAATAAACCCTGCCCCTTCCTAGCTGCGTAACCTAGAGCAAGTTCCCACGTGTCCATCTCTGAACCCCAGTAAACAGGCAGGGAGGAGGCACTCTGGTAACCTTCTCAAGGAAGCTGCAAGGCAGGGGCTTGCTCGGAAAAGATTCAGTCCTGCCCAGTTGCATCTGCAGGCCACTGGAGTGTTGAATGCTCTGCCTTCAGCCTTTAGGAAGTCTGGCCCTGGGAATGGAGTGAGGGCACCCGCCCTCCATGAGTGGGGTGCGGGTGCCTAGTGTGGTACCTGGGCAGAGCAGAGGGGATTTACTGAGCGATGAGAGGTCAGAACCCAGCCATGCCCTTTGCTCTTCAGACAAGTACGCCGTGCGCTTCATCCCTCGGGAAAATGGTGTCTACCTGATAGATGTCAAGTTCAATGGCACCCACATCCCTGGAAGCCCCTTCAAGATCCGAGTTGGGGAGCCTGGGCATGGGGGGGACCCGGGCCTCGTGTCAGCCTATGGAGCAGGTCTGGAGGGTGGCATCACAGGTAAGTAACCACAGGAAGCATGTGGGGGGTGACAAGCCCCTTAACTGAGCCCAGCTACAAGGTGGCCGTGTGGACCCTGCTTGGACTCCTTTGCCCCCAGGGAGCCCAGCTGAGTTTGTGGTGAACACAAGCAGTGCAGGAGCCGGCGCCCTGTCTGTGACCATCGATGGTCCCTCCAAGGTCAAGATGGATTGCCAGGAGTCCCCGGAGGGCTACCATGTCACCTACACACCCATGGCGCCTGGCAGCTACCTCATCTCCATAAAGTATGGTGGGCCCTACCACATTGGGGGTAGCCCCTTCAAGGCCAAGATCACAGGTGAGTTGAACGCCAACATCCGGGGGTCCAGCCAATGGCTGACCCTTAGGTTTCCCGTCAGCCCAACCTACTGTGCTCCTTAGGTCCCCGTCTGGTCAGCAACCACAGCCTCCATGAGACATCATCAGTGTTTGTGGACTCCCTGAGTAAGGCCGCCAGTGTTCCCCAGCACGGGGCCCCAGGCCCAGGCCCCGCCGATGCCAGCAAAGTGGTAGCCAAGGGTCTGGGTTTGAGCAAGGCCTATGCGGGCCAGAAGAGCAGCTTTACAGTGGACTGCAGCAAAGCAGGTGGGTGCCTCGGAAGGAAAGGGGGACCCCAGGTGTTCATCCTTTCCCAGGGCCACCTCCCTGAAGGCCTCCTGGTCAGTTGCTTGTTGGGGCCAGCCCTCAGCACCACTGCCACTTTCTGTGCTGGCCAAGGCTGCTCTTCAGGGAGCGGTGTCCCCCCTTTCAGGGGAGGGGGCAGAAGGGTCCGGTCACGGTCTGGTACTAAGCCCCTTCCTCTCCCCCCCCCCCCCCCCCCACAGGCAATAATATGCTGCTGGTTGGTGTTCACGGTCCACGAACCCCCTGTGAAGAGATCCTGGTGAAGCACGTGGGCAGCCGGCTCTACAGCGTCTCCTACCTGCTCAAGGACAAGGGGGAGTACACGCTGGTGGTCAAGTGGGCCGACGAGCACATCCCAGGCAGCCCCTACCGCGTCACGGTACCCTGAACCTGTGTGTCCTCGACCCTCCCCAGCCCACCTGCGTCGCTCTCACCCGCCTCCCCCACCTGTGGCTCCAGCTTTCACTTCAGAAGAGGTTCTGTGAGGGGTCGGGGGAGTTCTGTGTACCACCCCCCCTTTTCTTTCCTGCCAAGAGGAATAAAGTTCTGCTTCTGTTCCCCTGCGGTGGCCAGAGTTTTCTGGTGGGAGCAGGCCCACTGTCCAGGGTTCCTGCTCACTAACTCCTCTGCCTGGGTTCACACATGTGTTACTTCTGACAGCTGACCCTGTTCTGGGGAAGAGTGGCGAGTGGGTCTAGGAGGGTCAGGGAAGACCCCCTCCCCCCCAATGGTGCTGCCCAAACCAACCTGGAAACCACAGCTGTCTTTTGGGTACCTGTAAGGTACCACCATTCTGGGAATTGGACTGGCTGACACAAGGCATGATTGGAGGCGCTGCCTGCCTGACACCCAATGACAGTCCCACCCCAGATGTGATAGTTTACATGGGAGAACAGCAGCTTTAAATTCATCCTATTGTATATCGTTATAGCATTACATTGCCATGGTTACAATCCCCTCCATGCATCATCAACCAACCAAAGGGTATACCCTGCAAGCCTGCTCCCCCGTCGTCAGCACACAGACCCTCTCTCTGGGTCTAAAGTCCCCAGCTCCTCCATCTCTCCACGTCATCGTCTCTGCCTCCATGTCTGGCATCACTGCTTCTCTGGGTAGGGTCTCGCACTCCGCTCTTCTCCCTTGATGGTCCCAGGGACCTCTGCTCCTGGACTGCAAAGTCAACCACTCCCCTCCTTTTGCTACAAAACGTCTACCTTTACATTTCCAACCCTCACAATCAGTGCTGATAACAGTTATTCACTGTTGTATCACAAGAGACCTATCCACATCTCCTTTCATCAGTCCTGCCCACACAGATTGGATACTACTCAGTGGAGACTCTACCTTCCTCCGCACCCTCTGGATATAGGCTCCCTCTTGAAAGCTTGTAGGTGCCCCCCCATTTGTGTAGCCAATGTCCAAGTTGCCCATCCCTGTCTACCCGATGTATGGAGGGGGTGGGAATGATCCTCGCTGTAAAGATTTCGTCCCTCTTTTGAGCTACTGCATCCATAGATGTAGGTCAAGTTCATCAAATTGTATCAGATTACTCTTTTTTTCCCTCTTCTTTCTTCTTCTAGTTGCACTCTGATCATCCAGCTATTGAAGCCAGGTCAAGTGGGTATTATCTGCAAGTGTGGGTGTTCTTATGCATGTGCCCTCTCTTCTTATCAGCTGGATGCTTCACTCTCCACTCTAGTCCTCTGTGGCTATGTCACTGACTCTGGGCCCAGGAGTCCCCAGGTCTTGCCAAACTACTGGACAACCAGGTCTCCACCAGGTTCACAGGAGTCTACTGAACGTAATTGGACTTAGCTCACAGCTTCATTGCAATTTTTCCCTCACTTCCCCTTATCGGTGACCAACGTGGTTACCAGTTCAGAGCATGTATCTGCTCATGTATTCCCATTGAGTCTCAGTCTTGGAAGGGGGTTTGCCTGAGGGGACCCGACCACTTGCCTTGATGGCTCCTGGGCGAGCAACTTGCTTCTTCTTGTAGTAATCAGTCGGACTGCCGTTATTTTGTATTTTTCCTGCTGGTCTTTCTTTTAAGAAGTATCTTCTGTTCTAGCCGCTCCAGGCTTTTCCTTTCAAGTGGAAATTTCCCACCTCAGAAGATTGTGGATGGGGTTCAGGATTCCACCTATGGTCTTGTGTAATGCAGAGGCTCCGAAGGAAGCCTCCCTCACTGGGCACATTATAACCCCATTTTAGGTATTCCAATGAGTTATAGGCAGAAGATGAATTTACAAGCTTTCTATGGTGATATTTCTGGCTATTCCTTCCTAATCAAGTGTCTATTTTATAATGGTATGCCAGGGAAACCAAGTTTCAAAAGACAGCCAAGGATCTTAACATTATTTCCCCCTTACCCCCATTCCAACCATGTCTCAATCCCTGTATCCCAGAGCCCTGTTGTTCCAAGGTTGTGCATACATCATTATTTACCTCTGTCCCACTTAGTTTTTTTTTTTAATGTTTTATTGTGAATTATATGATAGTTTACATGAGAGAACTTTAGTTTTACATTCATTCCATCGTATATCTTTTCATTGCCATGATTCCAATGCCCTCCATGCATCATCTTCTGACCAAAGGGTATATCCTAGAAACCCGTCCTCTACACTTCCTCCCCCCTCCCCCTGCCAGTCTTCGGCCCACAGCCCCTCTCCCTCTCTGGATCCAAAGTCCCCAGCCGTTTCATTACTCCACATCATCGTCTCTGTCTCCATCTCAGGCATCCCTGCTTCTCTGGGTAGTGTCCCACTCTAGGCTCTTTTCCGTTGATGGTCCCAGAGACCTCCGCTCCTAGACTGGCGAAATAGTCACTCCTTTCCTTGCTACAAAACATCTGCCTTTGCATTTCCAACCCTCACAATCAGTCTTTTTTTTTTTTTTTTTTAAAGGTATGCCACTAACTCTTTTTTTTTTCCCTATGTTTCTTTCTTTCTTTCTTTCTTTTTTAATTTAAGGTTTTTATTATGGATTGAGTAAAAGTTTACAGGGCACATCATCAGTTTCACATTCAACAATTCATATAACTTGTTTCATTACATTGATTATAATCCCCTTCATATACCATCAGTTAAAAGTATTTATCTCTATCCACTTTAGCTTTTTTAAAAAATACACAAACAAAAAAA
>NW_006408963.1:1204007-1218365 GCF_000296735.1 Chrysochloris asiatica
CCATCTTGTTTGTTCTCCCACAATCCGTCTTGATAACCATTATTCACTACAGTATCGCAAGTTACCCATCTGTATTTCATTTCATCAGCTCCGCCCAGACAGATTGGATAGTACTCACTGGTGATTCTGCCTTCCTCCATGCCTCCACTTAGTCTTTTAAGAATGTTGTTTTAAAAATGTATTTGCAATGAACAAGTCATTGGCCTTGCAAAATTCTATCATGCGATCTCCAGCATTTCTATCACCAAGGCCATATTTTTCAACCACTGGTCATTCCTGTTGTTTTTTTTTTTTACCAACCTTTGCATTCCAAATGCCTCTTGATTACATGTTTGAACATTTCAGACTGAAGAAGATGGTAGAATTTGTCAATGTCATCATAGCTGGCTTTAGTGGTTGGTATGTAAATTTGAATAATAGTGTTATTAACTGGTCTTCCTTGTAGGCAAATGGATATTATCCTATCACAGACAGCATTGCACTTCAAGACAGATCTTGATATGTTCTTTTTGATGATGAATGCAAGGCCATTCCTCTTCAATTTGCTATTCCTGGCATAGCAAACTATGTCGTTGTCAGCGTCTCAACGGCCAATACGGGTCCATTTCAGCTCAGTTATGTCTAGGCTATCGATGTTTATGTGTTCCGTTTCATTTTTGACAATTTCCAATTTTCCTAGATTCATGCTCTGATTATTAATGGATATTTATCGCTGTTTCTCTTATTTTGAGTTGTGCCCCATCAGCAAATGAAGCTTCCAAAAACTTTACTCCATTGTTGTCATCACAGTCAACTGCATTTTGATGAGGTAGCTCTTCCCCAGTTGCATTCGGAGTGGCTTCCAACCTGAGGGGCTCATTTTCTGGCACTATATCTGCCGGTGTTCTGGTGCTCTTCATCATGTTTCAATATTTAATGATCTGGTGCTGACCGTGTTCCACGGCTACTCAGAAGGTTTTCAGTCACTAAATATTGGGAAGTAGTCTGTCTCTCCTCCTTCCTAGTCTGTGTTCATCTTGAAGTTCAGCTGAAACCTGTCCACCGAGGCTGGCCCTGTTGGTATTTCAAACACCCATGGCAAATCTTCCAGAATCACAGCAGCACACAAGCCACCACAGTATGACAAACTGACAGACGAGTGGAGCAGCCTAGGGGAACAGCTCCAGCCCCGTGTGGAAATCACAGTGCGCTATCTCACTGACAAGGGGCAGGGAAGTGGCACTGGATACTCACTGTGATTTCCACGTGGCCTGGGCTACTCCGTTAGGCTGGAGTGGTGGTCATGATGGGAGACACTTGGGTGGGCAGAACACAGTTGAATTGAAGCGTACCCTTGCCTCACCATTGGCTGAAAGGAAGGGGATAAGGTGCACTCTGGAAGCTTCTAGAAGCTGCTAAGTTGAAGAGGAGGCAGCAGTACTAGGGGCCAAGCGCTACCAGTAGGAGTTAGGTGGAGAGAGGCCAATGCCAGTAGGAAGCGAGCTCCCCCAGGTCCATTCTGACAGGCAGGCAGGAGGGAGCAAGACTGGGATAATGTCCCAGGTGTCTTAGCTTTCTAGAGCCCTTATAACAGAAATACCGCAAGATGGGGTCTCTGGGGGACGGGCGTCATCTCTTCAGCTTGCTTCTTGGTTCCCCACCCATATGAGCTTGCTTACCTTTGTGCTTATTTAGTCTGTTCCACCCCACAATAACCCTCCTCATTCACAGGATTAAGACAACCCAGTCCCAAATTGGATGAGAAGAACCACTGGGCTAGGGTTAGGACTGACTATATGTGTTTGGGGTGGGGGTGGACACAGTTCCATCCATAATACGCAGAGGAACTCAGGAGAAGGAGCAGCCCCAGACCCCCCCTTTGCTGGTGGTAAGTGGTTAGCCCCATCCCCAATGGCCAACCCCCCCCCCCATCCTGGACCAGCCCCACACCCCAGAGACCATATCGCTTCCCTACCAGGTGCCCTCCCCAGCTTGGCCACATTTCATTTCCCAAGTCTGGGTTCTGTCTGGCTCAGGACACCTTGGAGGGACACGGGAAGCAGAGTGGAAGGGCTCTTCCTCTGATTCCACACCCGAACCTTACCCTCGCTGCCCCTCCAGCCCTCCCTGTGAGTCAACAAGGACACAGTCACATTGGTAGGGGTCCTCACGGCTGTCTCACCCACTCCAAAGGCTCTGGCCTACTAGTGGCTGTGGCAGCATGAAGTGGGAGCTCAGAGGTCCCGCTCAGGGGAGAGGGCAGCACAATAGGAGACGCCCAGAGCCCATTGTGGACACCTGACCATGGCCTGACAAAGTGGGGATCAAAGAGCTGCAAGAGCTTCTGACACCCGCGTCTAAAGAGCAGTTACCAACCAACAAGCAAAGGCCGCTGCCAATGCAGATGACACTGAGCAAGGAAGGCAAATGTCTTTTTTTTTCCCCCCATTGGACTTTTTTTCAAAGTTAAATATTTTTATATGTTACTGTTTTTTGGATTGTTTGACCTCTATTGACTTTATTTTTGAAATTTATTTTACACTTACAGAACAAAAAATACATATTCATTCAAATGTCCTAAGGGCACACTCTGCCAGCCAGCCTCCTGCCACTGTCGCCGCTTTTCTAGGTAGGGTCTTACACTCATGCTCTTCCTTCTTGATGGAACTGGGATCCTCTGTTTCTGAAAAGAAAGATGAACTCCGTCCCCCTTTTAGTGACACATCCTCTACAATTACAGTTGTGACCATCACAATTAATCCTGCAGACAATGACTCGACTCATAACTGAGTCATAAAATCCTCTCACTGCTGTTCTCCATCGCCTTTCAACAGATCCATGTGGAAAAGAGGGGAACTATTCAATACGGGATTCTACCTGATCCTCCGCACACTCATGAAAGTGTAGAAGGCAGATAGACACTTTATGCCTTTATAGCCCCCCATTTTTTCATAACCCAGTACACTGAAGAAAAAAGGGTTTTCCTTGATATGAAGAATCCTTCCATTTCGGTTGGAATTTTGAGTCCCAGCATTCATAAGCAAAAGCCTAGTCCATCAAACTGTAGCAATTTGCACTTATCCACAGTATCAAAGGAGCTCTGGTAGAGTAGTGGTTACCAATCAGGCTGCAAACTGCAAGGTCAGCAGTTCAAAACTACCAGCTGTTCTGTGGGAGAAAGATGAGGCTTTCTGCCCCCGTAAAGAGTTACAGCCTCGGGAACCCTGTACAGAGTCGCTATGACTCAGAGTACACTCCACGGCACATAACAACAGTATCAAACGTCTTTATTTTCCTCAGTTTGAGTTTTGGTCAACTAGCCATCCAATCTAAGTCAAATGGGTACTAGTTGCAAGTTGGGGAGTTCGCACACACCTCCCTGCACTTCAGACCAGCTGGCTGTTTCACTCTCAGCCCTAGACCCCAGGGACTAGGTCAGTGCCCATGGGCTCAGGAGTTGACACATCTTCCTAAACATCAGACAAGACAGCCCTTCCTTTTCTCAGGCCAAACTCATCCCATATCTTCATTGCTGCACTTCCCCCATTTCCACTCACAAGGCGCCCCCAATGGTCAACCAGCAAGCATACTGTATGGCTCAAGGGTTCCATTTGAGTTTCCATCCTAGAAGGGGGTTGTCAAATGACTTCTTTCCACCAGAAAGTTGGTTCTTTTGGAGACAAGCTGTTCCCATAGCAACAAGATGCTGGGTCCCCAGAGCTGCTTGTTCTGGACACAAATGGTGGCTGGTGACTGGCTTTTCCGTCTCACCTGCTGCTCCAGTTAGACAACAGGCCCCCACAGAACAGGACTGGCCAAACCCAGATGGGCCCACTAGTGAAGCAGATCCTAGGGGTGGCAAGGGCAGCCTGGCTGGGGGAGTGGGTGTGTATGGGGTGGGGGGCGCTTCCGGCCAGCTTTGGGGATAGCCACACTTACAGTCCAGCACATGGGAGTGTGGGGGGAGAAGAAAAACCAGAGCAAAAAACCCAAAGAGGGAGAGGGGCTGTGTGCTGACGACCGCTGGGGTGGGGGGGCAGGCTTGTAGTGTATACCCTGTGGTTGGTTGATGATGCATGGAGGAGATTGTAACCACGGCAATGAAACAGATATACAATAGGATGAATGTAAAACATGTTCTCCCATGTAAAGTATCACATAATTCACAATAAAACATTAAAAAGAAACAAAAACCTTACCAACTCAAACCCATCTTCCCCCCTGGGACCCTCAGGTTCCTTCCACCTGGCATATCCCTTCTTCTGGCCTCTCCAGAGTTCTTTGCATGCAGAGTCCTTCCAACCCGGCTCTCCGCTTCCCTCTTGGAATCCCTGCAGAAGTCTAGGAGTGGCTGAGCCCTGCGCCAAGCCTTTTGGACACGCTGGCCTACATCTGGCACCCCCACAAGTGTGCCCCCAGCCAGGGAAGTGATGACTCCCTAGAAGCCTCCATAGCTATGTGGCGAGGTTCAGCCCAGTCCTAGTCTTTCAGAGACCCCTGGGGAAGCCTGAAGTGGAGCCGTCAGGGCTCAGGTGGGGGCGCACCGCCCAGCAGAGCTTCTCCACGTGAAGGTTCAGGGGGGCTGGGCCAGCGGCCCCACTCCCCTGCAGAGTGGCCAGTCCTCTGGGACCTGCAAGATCTGAGCCTCTGGGGTGGGTGGGGCCCGACTCCGCCCATGCGCCCTCCAGTGGGAAAAACCACTGGGACGCATGATCCCTCTGTATCTGAGGGCCCTCAGTGATCTCCCGCCCCCTGGCGAAGGCCAGGTGTCAGCTGAAGGCTGGATCTCCCGGCGGTCCTGCCGGTCAGGTGGGTTCCTCGGGGATGCCTGCCTTGCGGGACTATGCCAGGGCAGACTGTTCGCTCACTGTCGCCTCCCCTCCCAGAATTGTGCACAGACACCTCGTTCACCGGGTCGCCAAGCTCACCCGCGTCTCCTGGGACACCCCTCGTGTGCCGGGTGTGTGTGTGCACGTTGTGGGGCATTGGTTCACGGTCCGCAGCCGCCAACTGGGCAGAGACTGCTCAGGACCCTAAGTCAGCGGCAGAGGCCAGGCCTGGGCCACACCTTGGGCCCTGCAGGGGAGGAACGCGCAGGCAGGTGGCGCAAGGGAGTATCCCAACTGGGCGTGGCTGCCAGCTCCAATGCCCACTGCTTGGGGGCTCCTTTAACTCTACTCCAGCCGCAGTATTGGGGGCCTTCTACACGCCCAGAGGGCCTTTAGGGGACGGAGCGGACACGACTGTAACCGCGATTTTCTTCCTGGACCGGAAGCTCAGGCTTTGTCCTGGATCTGGCGTGGTCCCTTGCCCTGGGGGCCAGGAACGGGGACACGGTAACGAGGCTCACAGCAAGACCTGTGCCGACGCTTGGCTCAGCGGAGGACAGCCACCCCCACCCCCGCGTCCTCGTGGGCAAAGGAAGATCAGCGAAAGCGCGGACATGGCGGACTCGCGCCCCAAGAGCGTCGAGAGGGCGGAGTGTGTCCTCGATTCGTGTCCTCTGGGGAATCGGCTCGTGGCTGCCCCAAGCCCACCCAGGGGAACGTTCCTCCTATGAATTCTAAAAACGTTGGTCTTTCACAGTTAAGAACTTTCCTTGGGCGAAAGCTCTACCCCCACGTTTGTCTGCAAGTTTTCTCAAGCTACAGGGTGAGGCCAGACTCGTCCACTGGCCGCCCGCTGGGCACCCGTACCCAGCCATCTTGGCATTTTGCGCATGTGCCGAGTCTTGCACGCAGGCGCAGAACGTCGCTGCGTCTATGGTCCTGACGTTGTGAAAGAGCGTCCTCACGCCCTCCTCTGGACTCTATGGTTCTCGCGTAGGAAGGTGGGCGGACTATATAAGTCGTGCACGAGCGTGAGAGCATCTCTTTCCCTCCGGCGCGGTGAGTATGCGCGTCTGCTGGCCAGTCCAGCTCCTTTGCTGGCCTCGTCCCCTGCTTTGAGGCCTGCCCTCGTGCTCTGTTCAGCCTTTATCTGTTTCGTTGCAGCCACAAAGATCCTGGTGTTGCCATGGGCCGCCGCCCAGCCCGATGGTAAGTACCGAAAAGAATTGCATTTAGTCGCTGGAAAACAACCCTGGGGCGGAGACTATCTAGAGCAGCTGGCCTTCCCTGGGAACGAACTCCGCACGTTCCTCTGTCACGTCTTACGGTCTTGAATTATGCTAAGCGCTGCTTTCGAGTTAAAACTTCGGCCCTATCTTGAGCCGTTCCTCCATTTACTCGCGGACCATTGGCTGCGTGTGTCGCACTAAGATCGCCCTGGAAATTTCAGTTAGCCGGTCTCGTTCTGGGTCCTTCAAACTCTATGCCTTTCGGCTCGATTCCGCCTTTGTGTGCAGCTTCCTTATTTCCGGACTTCATGCCGAGCGGACTTCTCGGATAGCCGCCAGGGCAGCTCCCGATGATAATCCAGTGCAGCTGCCTCGGGAGCCCTGGCGGGGCGCTGTGGTCACTTCACTTAACCGAGGGACTGTTTACTGCCACGTGCCCGAAAGTATTCTAATGAATAGCGTGAATTACGCGTCAATATGCAATGAAAATTGAAAATATGGGTGAAAGTTTACGTTCTAGGGAGTTGTGGATTGGATAATGGGTAAAAGCCATTGTTTGCAATCTAAGCTGAATAGCTTTTGCCTGTGACCAATGAGATTCAGACTACCTCTTGCCCTCTTTTAAATCTTCCTGTGGGGCACTGGAAGGGCCTGTGCACTTTTGAGCAGAACCTTCAAACCTGGGTTTTCCCCCTCTTGCAGTTACCGGTATTGTAAGAACAAGCCCTATCCCAAGTCCCGCTTCTGCCGAGGTGTCCCTGGTAAGTAGTGGATGCGCTCCCTAGCTGGTTAGGCCATGCTAACTACATGCCCACAGCCCCCCAAACACTCATTGGCCTTTTCCAGATGCCAAGATTCGGATCTTTGACCTGGGTCGGAAGAAGGCAAAAGTGGATGAGTTCCCACTCTGTGGCCACATGGTATCGGATGAATACGAGCAGCTCTCCTCAGAAGGTGAGGCGAGCACTGCCCCTGAATGACCTTGGACCAACTGGAGGGCTTGGCCCTCATCCAGACAACACATGCCACCTGGCTTCTTTGTAATCTTGTCTGTCTCCCTTACTAGCCCTGGAGGCTGCCCGTATTTGTGCCAACAAGTACATGGTGAAAAGCTGTGGTAAAGATGGCTTTCATATCCGAGTGCGGCTGCATCCGTTCCATGTCATCCGCATCAACAAGATGTTGTCCTGTGCTGGGGCTGACAGGTGAGCCAGGACCTCTGCCCGTTGACCTTGGTGAGGCTCTTGTTTGATGGGCTTAGACTTCGGGTATAAAGTAGAGGTGTAATCACAGATTTCAAGTAAGGCCAAAACCCGGCTAAGCCGGAAGTAGAGGGTATGGGAGTGATTCCTCTTGTTCCGAGCTCTGCCACATCTATTCCCTGGTAACATGCAGGCAAGATTTCCTCTGGGTTTGCTTTTGGGTATTTTGTCCTTTGCAGCCGATTAAGCCGACCGTCTTCCTTCACTGTGGGGGCCGGTGTGCACCGACTGCAAACAGCAGCCTCCTCCTCGGTAGTGTACGCAGCCTGTTGGCACGTATAGGTTGCCCTAAGGGACCCTGGAGACAGCCCTTTCCTGCCCTCGTGTCTGTGACTTCGCTCTCACCTCTGCTATCCCTAACCTAGGCTCCAGACTGGGATGCGAGGGGCCTTTGGCAAGCCCCAGGGCACTGTGGCTAGGGTCCACATTGGCCAAGTCATCATGTCCATCCGCACCAAGCTTCAAAACAAGGAGCATGTGATTGAGGCCCTACGCAGGGCCAAGTTCAAGTTCCCTGGGCGCCAGAAGGTAAGCAGGGCTGCCACCCACCCCCACTCCTTCCAGCTTGTGTCCCTAGGCTCCTAACCGAGTTCATTCTGATGGTTCCCCAGATCCACATCTCCAAGAAGTGGGGCTTCACCAAGTTCAATGCTGATGAGTTTGAAGACATGGTGGCTGAGAAGCGCCTCATCCCAGATGGCTGTGGGGTCAAATACATCCCCAACCGTGGCCCTTTGGACAAGTGGAGGGCCCTGCATTCATGAAGGCCTTGGTAGCACTGACCTATGCCCTTCAATAAATTCACTGTGTCAATGTGTGTCTTGTGGTTTCATTTCTTGGGGTGGGCAGAGCTGAGGAGCTTCTGGGAACCTGGGCCTCAGATTTTGAGACAAGCTAGCAACTTTTCTGAGTCGAGCCAGTTGAGGGGTGGGAAGCTGTTCATTTGGGATCTCTAGTTGGATGTCCTTGAATCTTTCCTGGCCAGAACATGTACAGGGCTTCCATTGAGTATCCTCATCCAATTGGCTGGAGAAGAGCCTGAAATAAGTAGTAAGAGCTCCCAGACACAAAAACTTGAGAGTTCCCTATCTGGGGTCACTAAAAGGAGATCTGTGGCAGTGTTGTGGTTATGAGTTTGGCTGTTAACCTCAGGTCAGCAGATCCATGGGAGAAAGATGAGGTTTTCTGCTCCTGTAAATATTGACAGCCTAGGAACTACCAGCCGCTCCGCGGGAGAAAGATGAGGCTTTCTACTCCCGTAAAGATTTACACCCTCGGAAACCCTGTACAGGGTCGCTATGGGTCGGACCCGACTCGATGGCACTTAACAACAAGGAAACCCTATGCAGGCTCTCTATGAGACTGGAACCCGCTCCACTCCACCACCTTACATGTTTAAGTGCCAGGGTTTCCATATAAGAGCTGATGAGTTTGAACCACCTATCTTGCCCTGACCCAAGCCATGGTATTTTCAATAACCTCATACGCATGCGGAAGCTGGACAGTTGAATAAGGAAGACGGAAGAAGAATTGATGCCTTTGAATTGTGTTGAAGAATACTAAAAGTGCCATGGACTGCCCAAAGAACCAGTAGGTCTGTTTTGGAAGAGTTGAAGCGCAGCCAGAGTGCTCCTTGGAGGCCAAGATGGCTAAACTTCCATCTCATACTTTGGACAGTCAGAGGGAACAGTCGCTGTAGAAGGTTATAATGCTTGGTAAGATGGAGGGTCAGAGAAAAAGAGGAAGACTCCCAACAAGATGGATCAGCCAGGTGGCATCATTGATGGCGTCAAGTGTGGCAGCGGTGGTGAGGTTGGCCCAGGATCGACCATTTTGTTTCATTCTGATGTGCATAGGGTCGCACCTGACAACAATCTTGCCATTGAAACCAACCCTTTGGGGAACCCACTTCACAACGCAGCATGTGTTCGCTCAGCCTGGGATCCTACTGGTTTTCCCTTCCACAAAGGTTGAGCTAGAGTGCCCTCTGGAAAGCCCAGGAGTTGTGCAGGTGGCTTCAGGCTCTGGGTTGGGGCAGGTTTAAAGGGATCTGCTAACAAGGTGGTGCCAGATTCCAGCAGCAACCCCTTGCCCACTCAGGCCACAAGATTCCTGGGCACTAAGATCCCCTCACCTGTGGCCCCTGACAGATTTACAGTCACTTCAAACATTTACATTAGCCCTAGTTTTGAGCCCAGATACAAATCACATACACAGCCCAACACTTTACCAAAAGCTTTTACTAGAAAAAGAAGAGCAACGCCCTCAACAGCATCCCAGTTGGCTGCCCAGGGATCTGCTTGTCTTCTCTGGACAATATGGTCTCTAGCTACTTGGAAGCAGGCACAGTATTTCACCTTGTCCCGCCTGCTCACCCATCTCTGGATGCCTGCAGCCTTGTGCAATGAAGACACCTCAAACGCCCGTGGACATGGGCTTGACCACAGACATCAGGGTGCTCCCAGCCCTTGGGTGACAGTGAAACCAAGGTTTTTTTGGTGTAAGCTTAATCTCCAGTCTTGATTGATGAGGTGAGTTCTGTAAATAGCCCTTTGGCATAGTTGCCACCCATATGACTGTCCCTCCAATCTGATGCTTTCTCAGTACATGTTAAGTGCCATTGAGTCAGTTCTGACTCATCCCAACCCTGAATAGGGTTTCCAAGGAGCATTTGGTAGGTTTGAAGCCCCAACCTTGTGGTTGGCAGTCCAGTACATGAATGTGTGTGTCCCTTTCCATAAAAGCTTGCATTCTTCATCAAATAAAATCCTGTAGCCTTTTGTGATTCCCCTCTCTGAGCCCCCTTCCCCTGTCCCAGCTCCCTAGCATCTACTTTGCCTCCTATCCTGAAAACCACCTGTAGGGGGGTGGCGTGGGTTTATAGCCCCAAGGCCCCTGGTTCTCTCTTCATGGTCCAGAGCCAGGCAGATGGGCTACATTGGACCCATCATTAGTCACTCGGGCCCCAGGGTGGGCAGAGTCAGGCTGCCGGGCCCAACTGAAGGGGCAGGAGGGGCATCAGCAGTGGGGGCAGCAGCAGAGCTGCCAGGCTGAAGGGCTGGTCCCTCGGCGCGGCCCAGTTCAACTCCACCTCCACAGGATAGTGGTCGCTGATGTTGAGGGCCTGGGGGGAGGGGGTGAGGACACACAAAATGTCAGTGCCCCGGGCTGGGGCTCTGCTCTATTCCCACCCGCCTGGCCCTGCCGTCCCACAGAGCCCTGGGACTCGCCTGCTCCTCTGTGAGCTGGAAGCTCCGGGGGAAGTTGAAGGCGGTGGCGGTGTGAAACAGGCCTTTGCAGCGAGCCCCGTGCAGCACGATGCGGTCGTAGGCGCAGTGGGTGCTGGTCCGCGCGGTGGTGTCCTCCCCGTCAGCAATCGCCCAGTGGAAACCCTCCTTGGTACGCAGCACTAGCTCGCCCAGCCGCTTCTTGGTCAGCGAAGCGCAGTCAGCGTTGAAGTCCCCAAGTAGGATCACATCCTGAGACGGCAGGGGTTGGGCCTAGTCACCAGCTCCCCTGAGACCAGCCCTCCTGAGCAAGCAGTCCAGCCCTACCTCACTCTGCCAGCGCTGGGAGGCATCCAGGAAGACATCGTACAGGGCGTTCAGTTCGTTCTCCACAGCCTTCGGGGTGGTGTGCAGTGGGACCAGCGCAAGGCTGGGGAGGGCTGGAAGGGATCCCATGAGGGAAGGCCAGCAGCCACACTCCCCTCCCATGACACACACAAGGCCACCCTCTTCTCCTCCTACCCTTGCTGGGCAAGGTGAACTGGGCCACAAAGGGCTCTCTGGCGAACAGGTCATCCCGATCGTTGTACACGTAGGACTCCAGGACCTGTGTCTTGTGTGAGCTGAGAGGGACAAGGGATGGTTTCCGAGTGGCAACACCAGTGAGGGACCATCAGCGGGAGCCCAGTCTGACTCCCATCTTCCACGAGGGCACAACCTCCCCCACACAGCCTTGTTCTTGGTCAGAGCCTTTGCCATTCCAACTCCTAGCGACCCTGTATATCTTAACAGGAGTGGAAAGCCTCCTTTTTCTCCAGCAGAGTGACTGGTGGGCTCGAACTGCCAATTTTGTGGTAGTTACCCTACAGAACTTTCTTAAAAATTGAGATCCAATGCTCTTATCATTAGTTCTCCTATTCAGAGGGTACAATTGAATGGTGGTTGGTAGATTTACAAGGCTGTACCACCATCGCCACTATTGAATTCCAGAAAACCCCCCCTTCCCCATTCTCTGCTTCCTGTCTTCAGGGATTTACCTGATGTCAACATTTTGTATAAATACGTGGCCTTTAGTGTGGGACTTCTTCCCTTAAGAGGCCTCCACATCAGAGGTTACTGCAGGCCTCTGCTTAACCCACGGCACCACCAGGGCTCCTAGATACGCTCTTATTTCCACTAATAATAGAGAAGCAGGCACCTTTAGATCCTGACCCCAAAGTTTGTCCCTTCAAGGATTTACAGCTTTTTCTAGAAGGCAGACCCTGCTACCAGGGAGAGAAGAAGCTAGAGAGGGAAGGGTTCCCGTGCTTACCGATAGATGTAGACATATTTCTCCATGTATGTGCTGCGCCCCAGCAAGGGACTGCTCAAGGAGCTATAGGGCCCAGAGTCATCATAGCTGCAGAAAAGGGGGGACCTAGGCTCAGGGCCTCCCAAGGCTCCTGGTGGGCCGGGAGTTCCACCCACAGAGCCCCCCTTACCGGTTGAGTTCTCGAAGCAGGAGGGAAATGGCGCTGCCGGTGGAATCTACCACTTCTTGTAGTACCATGATGTCGCAACGAGCCAGGATCTACAGGGGAACTGGCATGGGCATGGCCAACAGAGAGCGAGCAGACTGGGAGCCACCCCCACCCATTTTACAGAGAAGGAAACTGAGGCCAATGGGTGAGGGACAGAACAGGCTCCAATTCTTCAATGTCACTCAGCACCACTTCACATTCGGATGTCTCCTCTTTTCAGGATGGGCTGGGGGCTTAGGGATGCTGCTCCCTTCAGTTGTAACTTACCCGCACCAATGTGTCCATCACAGGCTCCCTGGCCACCTTGGCCAGGGTCAGCCGCTGGGCATTGAAGGCACAGATGCGAAAGGCCTCGGCCCCACTGGCCAGGAGCACGAGCAGGAGGCTCACAGGGTGGGGCATGGCTGCTGGATCCAGCAGGGACTCCTCCTGGTCCTGGGAGGCCACAGCCATGTTTTGGAGAAGGTGGCCTCCCCCTGCGACCCACCCCATGGCGCTTTCTCCACACAGACCTTCCTTGCCACCCTGCCACCTTCAGGCCTTAACCAGTGCCTTTGCCTCCCACACACTCCACCTTATTCTGCCAGGGTGTCTCTTGGATTACCTGGGTCCCCCTGTCCACCCCTGTTGCACTTCCCTTGGGTCCCTAGCTCTCTGACTCTGACCTCCCTCCCTCAGGCTCACCCTCTATTCTTGTGTGCCACCCTCTTGCCCATTTCTCCCTGGCCACCTGCTCTCTGTCACTTATGCTCAGCCTGGCTGCCTGCCCTGGTGCCTATTCTGGTCATGTTTGGGGGCTCACGTAGCCCTGTGTTAGCACTGGCAAGATGGAGGCGCAGGACCCGGGGCCCCCCATAAGGAATCGGGACAAGAGGCAGATAGTGAGTCTTGGCTTCAGCTTCAAGTTCAGCCCAAGCTCGCCACAACTGGCCTTGGCCCCAACTTCCCATCTCATCCCCTCCGCAGGCCAGGGGGCAGCTTCTGCCTCCTTCAGCCTCAGGGGCCCCCCTACCGGTGCAGAACAGCTCGTCTCCAGGCCAGCCTCAGCCCTACGTAGATCAACAACACCCCACAGCCTCAAAGTGCCTGCCGGGAAGCTGCAGGAAGGGAGAAAAGAAGAAGGGGTGGTTTCCGTCCACCCTTCCCGAGGGGAGGGGAGAAAGGGGGCGGGCGCTGGCCTGACAGTGCCGCCCCGCCCATTCCTCTTCCCAGTCCCGGCTGTAGAGAGATGGCAGATCCATGAGTCACGGGACAGTGACAGGGTACTGTCGCCAGCACCAAGCAGGACCGCCCTATAATGAGTAGTTTCAAGAAGGTGCCGGCGCCTGAATTAAAACCCAGAGACCCCACCCTGTTTTACCTCTAGAAGTATCTTGTGAGAAAGATGTCCAGGAGCACCGAAGCGAGACTGGGCGCCCCTGCATCGGCCCCCAGGGGAGTGTTCACTTAAGTGCTCTGCTCAAGCCCAGTGAGAGACGGTTCACTCACTCGAGGGTCCCAAGGGTGGGGTGAGGACCTGCCTCGGAGAAGAGAGGCCTGGAAACCCAAAAGGGATGCTAGTGGGAGGGACCCTGGGGTCCTGGGGCAGCTGTGAGGGGCGGCAATGAGGCCTTGTTGGATTTGAGGCAGAAGGTTAGAAAAGTTTAAAGTATAAATGAATATCATTATAAATGAATAACGTTTAAAACTAACAAATACAGACATACAGACCAACTCACAACTGCTGGGAGAACAGCAATCTCTTATTGAAGACCTGCAGGAAAATGAAAAACAGACTATCTGGCTGTAAGAACATCAAGCGAGCTGTTTGCTTTGGAGGCAGCAAGGCACGAAAACTCCTTTCTAAAAAACTGAAACTCAAAGGGTCTCCATGAGCAGTCCACTACGCTCACTGGTGACCACCTGGGTCTATTTGTGAGTGGAAATGGGGGCAATGCAGCCATGAAGACATGGCCTGAGTTTGGACATGTTTTCTTGACATCCGTTGATCTTGAGATAGAAATTTACGGAGATGTGTGAACTCCTGAGGTCATGAAACTGGACCTTTGCTTCTGAATGCAGTTGCTCAAAATTCCAAGCCGAATGGAAGGATTCTACAAGGAATAAGCTTGCCTCCTCAGAGCACTGGGTTGATAAGGATGGGAATTTAAATGTTGGCTATCAAAAATGGGGGGAATACGAGAAGCTGAGTTCTATGAAGAAAAACATGGCACCAGGTTTGGAGGAAGACTCATTAACAACCTGTGATATGCAGATGATACAACCTTGCTTGCTGAAAGTGAAGAGGACTTGAAACATTTACTGATGAAGAT
>NW_006408963.1:1219772-1230311 GCF_000296735.1 Chrysochloris asiatica
ACATCTATGGAAACAATAGCTCAAAATAGTGAACAAGTCTTCATAGCGAGGATCATTCCCACCTCCTCCGCACACGGAGAGGACAGGGGTGGGCAACTTGAACATTGGCTACCCAGAATGGGGTGCTACAGAGGCAAGAAGTGACTGACTTACAAGCTTTCAAGAGGGAATCTAGATTCAGAGGGCATGAAGCAAGACTCTCCACTGAGTGGTATCCAGTCTGCCTAGTCAGGGCTGATAAAAGGAGATGCAGATAGGTCCATTGCGATGCAATGGCAAATAATTATTGTCAGGACTGATTGTAAGGGCTAGAAATGTAGAGGTGGACATTTTGGGGCAAAGTGAGGGGAGTGATTAACCTTACAGTGTAGGAACGGAGGTCCCTGGAACCATCGAAGGAGAAGAGCTGAGAACGGAACCCTACCCAGAGAAGCAGTGATACCAGGGATGGAGGCAGAGACGATGACATGGGGAGATGGAGCGGCTGGAGACTTTGGACCTGGAGAGAGAGAGGGGTGGTGTGCAGACGGCAGGGGGGCAGGCTTGTGGGGTGTACCCTTTGGTTGATCAATGATGCATGGAAGGGATTGTGACCATGGCAATGAAACGATGTGTGATGGGATCAATGTGAAGCTGATGTCCTCCCATCTGAACTATCACATAATTCACAATAAAGCATTAAAAAAAAAAAAGAGAGAGAGACATTAGATAATTCACTACACCACACACATGTAAGTCTATTTTACAACACTAGGTAGGAGAAACAGTCAATGTTCTTGTGCAGTCAAGGAAATACATAATGCTTAACCCTTTTAAAAACATCCAAGTTTAATGTTCCATCCTCCACCCTGGACTGTTTCTCCATTTGTGTGCATATGGCTTTGGGCTTTTGGCTGGCAGGGTAGATCAAGCAAACTCCAATCAGTCAGTTGGCATTTTCCCAGGTGACTACAGTAGCAACTTGCCTCTGCAAGCTGTAACATTATATCGCTTACATTCCTACAGCCGTTACAGGTAATAATGCCAAAGTAGCCAGCTAAGATGAGCGCATAACTTTTTATGATATATTTCTACTCCTAAGAGTTTTCCTTGTTGTATGAACTCTTTTATGGTTTTTCATATGTATTTATCAACTTCATGTAAAACGTCTCCTGTTTCTGAGAATGTTTTTGATTGCTTTAAAACATTAAATTTTGACAAGTTAAAGTTTTCTAAACATTAAAAAAAAAATGGGGGGGGGCTAAAAACGCATGAAGTGGCTGGCTTACAAGCTTTCATGAATGTACTTAGTTTCAGAATGAGAGGGTTAAGGTAGAATCCCCGCTGAATAGTTTTCCTCTTCTCCAGATGTGTCTGGTGAAAGGGAATGGGGGAGGATGGGGATAGGATTCTTTTGATTTAATAGCGAGTTAATCTTGCATTCCAGGAACAGAGGACCCTAGGACCATCAAGAGGGAAGAGCAGGAGAGAGGTTTGGGATCCTCATGAGAGAAAGGGCGACAGCAGAAACAGTGGCAGAGATGAGGACATGGAGAAATAGAGCAGCTGAGGACTGTAGGCCCATGGACTGAGAAAGACTGTGTGCTGGCAGCCAGGAGGCAGGCTTGCAGAATATGCTTTTTGGACATTGAAATGTATATATATATATATATATATTTGTTTTATATGTGTACATCAAGTATTTTTGCTTTGTTCATTTGTGAAATATAGGATGTGAAAGAGAAGCCACAGGGAGGAAGTAGGATACCTGTTGTTGCAGGGAGGGGAGTGTCATCATGGAGATGAAACAAAGTGTAGAATGTGTGGAATGTCAAGATGATGTTCTCGTCTTCACCTCGAATCACCTCAAATCACAATAAAAAGTTAAAAACAAACAAACACATGTTTATAACAGTATTATTTACAATAGCCCCAAAGTGGAAACGGCTCCAATATCCAGGACGAAATGAATGAATAAACAGGGTTTTATTTTATTTTTTAATAACATTTGTTGTTGTTGTTAGGTGCCATCGAGTCGGTACCGACTCATAGCGACCTTATGCACAGCAGAACGAAACGCTGCCCGATCCTGGGCCAACCTCACTGCTGTTGCCACGCTTGAGTCCATCGATGCTGCCACTTGGCCAATCCATCTCTTTGGGGGTCTTCCTGCTTTTTTTCTGACCCTCCACCTTACCAAACATAATAGCCTTCTCCAGCATTAGGGAATGTTACTTTTTTTAGCCACAAAAAGGAACGTGGTACCGATTCATGGGCTTTGTACACCTCTCTATGGGGAACCTGAAAACATTCTGAGTAAACGAAGCCATACATGGAAGTCACATAGTGTCTGATTCCATTTCTGTGAATTGTCCAGAGACTGAAAGCAGCTGCTTGGGTGCAGGAAACGGAGAGGTATTGCTAACTAGGTGTGGAGTCTTCCTGGGTTCGGCTACACAACATTGTTACCCTGAACTGGATACTTTTTGACACGCTTAATTTAATGTAATGTCAATTTCGCCTCACTTGAAGGTCAGTAAATCTCCTCTGAGCGGTGTCAGGCAGCCCTTCTCAAGCAGAGACTTTTGTAAGGAGTTTTAGGGGAGACGCCAGAAAAATCAGCAGGCTGACGATCTTGAGAACCTCTCAACAGGTCCTTACAGGCGAGCAGGCCGCGTTCCCCTGTAGCACCAGTCAGCCACTTCGCTGTTTGCGTCTTCAAGGCTACTGTGGAGAGCCGGGGGCGGAGCCAGAACCTGGAGACGGTCCCGCCCGCTCTGCGGTCCCGCCCCCGCTGCCGTCAAGTGGCTCGAACACCTTTTGCGACAGACGGCGGGGAGCCGGGCGCGCTGGGGCGGTTCGTTTCCGGCGGGCGCGCGGGCGCGCGGGCTGGTGGTTTCCCGTAGGCCTTCGTCTCTGTCCCGCCCTTGCTGCGGCGCAGGCCCCAGGGCCTCGGGAGTCGGGTGCGGCTCCTCTGTGGCCAGAGAGCAGGGGCGGGCCGACTTCGGCCGGTCTCGCGACGTGACCTTGGCCGAGTCTCCTGCTGGCCGGCGCCTGTCTGTGGCTAGGCTCCAGGCGAGAGGGGTGATGCCCCTCCACGTCAGGTGGCCGTTCCCCTCGGCGCCGCCGCTGTCCTGGACGCTGGCCAGCAGCGTCGTCATGGGCCTGGTGGGCACCTACAGCTGCTTCTGGACCAGTGAGTGGTCCGCCGCCGCCGCGGGGCGCACTCCAGCAGACTTGGGGCTGGGCGGGGTGCGGGGGGCCGAACCCTGGCCCACCTGCGCCCCTGTCTCCCAGAGTGCATGAACCACCTCACCGTGCACAACAAGGAGGTGCTGTACGAGCTCATCGAGAACCGGGGCCCCAGCACCCCACTCATCACCATCTCCAACCACCAGTCCTGCATGGACGACCCTCATCTCTGGGGTACCAGGGCCGGGGAGCTGGGCACCCAGAGGAGGGAGAGAGCCCTGGTGGGGACCAGAGCAGGGCCCTATCACTGCTGCTTCGGGGTGAGCGTTAGACTGAGGACCCTTTGGGAGCCTCATTTGGATTGAGGGTCTCAGGAGCAAGTACGGAGTCGCAGAGATTCTTGGTCCTAATGACATCAGAGCAGTTGACCTCTAGTCTGTCAACTGGTGGCGGTTGTCTGAAGTTGAGCCCGCTTGGTTTTACACCCCTTCAGCAAGCCCAGTTTGGGAGCCTGGTGCCCCCCCCCCCCCTTTGGGTCAGCCTGGCTCTGCTGACTGCACAGGGGGTTGCTGGGGAGCAGAAAGGAAGCCCACCCAGAGTTGGTGAGGGAATAGCTGGACTAGCATGGTGGCAGTGCTGGTGGCGGCCACAGTGGTGAATTTCTAAGATAGGGCTCTGAGAGCAGCGAGAACTCATTCTCTGAAATAGCGGCACTGCGCAGGCGCGGTAGGGCACAGAGTCTTTCCTCTCCCAATCCCTTAGGGATCCTGAAACTTCGCCACATCTGGAACCTGAAGTTGATGCGTTGGTGAGGAGGAATGGGCCCCACCTGTCTCTGCCCAGATTTGCCTTCTTCCAGCAGTCCAGGCAGGGCATGGGGTGGGCCCCGCAGGCCCGCCTTCTGTGCATCACAGGGGGGTGGGGGCTGGGGCAGGGGGGGGGCCGGGATGACTGCATCTGTCCCTGCTGCAGGACCCCCGCGGCTGCTGACATCTGCTTCACCAGGGAGCTGTACTCCCACTTCTTTAGCTTGGGCAAGTGCGTGCCCGTGTGCCGAGGCAAGTCACTCCCCTGGGCACGGGGCTGATGGACCCATGGGGGACAGTCAGCCTGGGCAAGGGCTGTGGGGGCTGCAGCCAAGTGGGGTCAGCTCTACCATGTGGCACACATGCGGCTCTGACTTTGGGATCACGTGCTCGTGAGCAGGCGAGTTAAGCTTCTGAGAGGGAATGTAGGCCGTGGGATGAACGGGTCATCATGATTCTCATCATTTAGACAAGAAAATGGGAGCGGGAGCTATGGGCTAAGGTCACGGGCACTAGTTTGCAGGTGGGATTTGAATCCAGGTTTGTCTTCCCAATGGGGAAGCAGGATGAAGGGAAAGGCATTGTAGACAGGGACAAGCATGCACCAAGTGCTGGTGAGGTAAGAGTACCAAATGTAGGTGAGGGGTCTGGAATGTCACCTTAAGAATTGTGGCCTTTGCTCTGCCATCTGGCTATTGCAGAGGGGGCTGTCAGTTAGGATTGGGCAGAGCTGGAGGCCAGGAAGGGTTAGGATCACCACAATTCTGGCAGCAGAGGTGACTGCTTGACGGGTCTCCATTTCCCAAAAGCCCTTCTAAGGGAGGGGTCTGCTTTTCAGGGAGTTGTTTGCTGAGGAATCAGTGGGAAGGGAGGGTAGGACTCCTGAGTGAGTGGGCCCTGAAACTAAGACCCTGGGAAAAGGTGCTGCCGGGGATGTGGGTCTAGTCAGGACATCTGAGGGAGAACAGCTGAGTGGTGCCCCACCCCCGAAGCCGTGCAATGGATAGAATGACTGCAGCCTGAGGAGTGGGGCTATAGAGAGGGAGGAATTCCTGGTGTTAAACACAAGGGCCCCAGGGGACAGTCACTGGAGGCCATGTCTTGCGCAGCCTCAGGGGAGGAGGCCAATGATGTGTGCAAGTCAGCGCAAGCAGGCCAAGACTCATCCCAAACCCTGGGGGAAGGCCTGTCTCATTGAGGTTTGGGGAGAGCCAGCACTGAGAGAGCCCTTCCCTGGCAGGAGACGGTGTGTATCAGAAGGGGATGGACTTTATTTTGGAGAAGCTCAACCATGGGGACTGGGTGCACATCTTTCCTGAAGGTCTGTGGGGTGGGGAGGGCAGGGGGGCCGGGATGCAGCACGCCCCTCCTCCCTGGAGTACAATGGCTGCATCCCCCAGCCTCGCCTGCCTGCTTTCCTGACAGGGAAAGTGAACATGAGCTCCGAGTTTCTGCGCTTCAAGTGGGGTAAGGACAGCCCCACATGCGGGCTGGCTCAGGGGTGGGCCTTGGCTAGGTCTGCTGGGGGCAGCAAGAAGAGGCATGGGAGCTATTTCCAACATTTCCATCCCTCCCTGGGCAGGGATTGGACGCCTGATTGCCGAATGTCATCTCAACCCCATCATTCTTCCACTGTGGCATGTCGGTACGCCTCCTGCTCACGCCTGGAGACTGTGGGGTGTGGCGAGAGAGTAGGGGAAGATGCTCCCCAAGATTATGTTGGAGGTGTCTGGGTGGCAAAGAGAGGAGGGCCCAGGGCTTCAGTCAGCCCTGGACACCCTGCTCCACACCCTGCTGTCTTCCGTCTCTCACTGTGCTGCAGGGATGAATGATGTCCTTCCCAACAGGCCACCCTACTTCCCCCGCTTCGGCCAGGTGAGTTGGGGCTGCTGGCCCCTCTGTGCTTCTGTCTGTCTGCCACCTTCCCCAGAGTGGCACAGAAAGAAGGACTTCCTGCCTCCCCAAGGGCTCTTGGGGCCTCAGTGTAGGAAGTCAGGCAGGGTCAGGCCTGGGTGTCTAGCCCTTGGGCCCCTTGGACTGGGTGGGCTCCCACGGAGCATGGCCTGGAGGAGGGCACCTGCTTCCCAGCGATGGCCTGCCTTCCCCACAGAGGATCACTGTGCTCATTGGGAAGCCCTTCAGCACCCTGCCCGTGCTCGAGCGGCTCCGGGCCGAGAACAAGTCTGCCGTGAGTGCTCTTCTGGCTGCCCTGGGCTGGCCTCAGACTTGGGGGCTTCTCCCCTCCCTGCCCACTCACTCACCCCGTCTTCTCCCCTCAGGTGGAGATGCGCAAAGCCCTGACAGACTTCATTCAGGAAGAGTTCCAGCGTCTGAAGGCCCAGGCTGAGCAGCTCCACAACCATTTGCAGCCCCTGAGATAGGGGGTGAGGAGCCTGGGAGTCCCCCGAGCCAGTCAGCTTGAGCTGTCGTTCAGCAGGCCCTCAACTGCTCCTCTCTTAGGCACAGCCTCTGTGGATCAGCTGTTATCTTTGAGGGGCTGGCGTGGGCAGGGAAACAGGTGACCAGTTTGGACCTGCAGAAGGAGCCCTGGATCCCACCTGTCCGCCTACCCACGGCCTGTCCTTGCTGATCTGGAAGCAGCTCACCACCTCCTTCCTCAGGGATGGCCAGGAAGCAAGTCTTCCATACATGGAGCCTCAGGCAGAGCCAAACAGCGCCTGAGTGAGCGCCACCTCCACCCCCATCCTTGTACCACCCTCCCGGAACTTGAGCCCTCTTGGGCTGGGCTTTCATGTGGTTTTTGACAATAAAGTGTCTTTGTTGTGCTGTTTTACCTCTGGCCTCTCTGTAGGGTGGAGGCGGGGCTGACCTGTTGGCTAGTGACCCTGGACACTGAGGGCCCTGACCAGGCAGTGGCTCTGCAGTGCCCACACTAGCCTGGTGAAAGTAGGTGGGAGTGTCTCCATCGCTGATGAGAAGCAGTTTGACCCCAGACAGGCCAAAGCTCCTGAGTTCACTGCAGGTAGAGCACCTTCAAAGGACCCAGGCAGCCACAGGAGCAGCGTGGGCTGGGAGCCTGACAAGCTGGGAAGTGGGACCCCTGTGCTGGGCCAGGAGGGTCAGCCCCCACTTTCTCCCAGTGTAGAGTCTGAAGGACCAGCTGCAGCTTGAAACCCTGTCGGGACTTCGAATAGTGACACTATCAGACAGAGAATTTAAAAGGTCCATGGTAGAAATGGGGCTTCTGGTGTGGCACTGGGGAATAAGCACTGGGTCACTGTGAGTTGGAACTGGTTGTACTTGGCAACAATGAAAGAAATGTGTAATGAAACAATGGAATCACCAAAAAAACCAACAACCCCCAAACCGGAAATGACTAGAATTGTTACTGTGCAGTAACCAGGGGAGGAAGAAAGGAACCGTTGTAATTAAAGGTAAAAACAGACCTCGAGCCAATTTGCACTTAGGAACTACCATGTAACATCCCCTTTTCAATGATACATTTTATATCCACTTGAAAGCAATTATATTTCAGGAAGAACTCTAATTTTTTAAAAATGTTTTATTAGAACTCTAATTTTTTATGCTATAATGCAATGTTACATTTTATCCTGTTCCTATATTTTTTGATACACACCGATCTCCCTAAAGATCATACACATTTGTTCAGGGTTTTCAACTTCCTAAATGGTCCTGTTCTGTATGGGAGTTTCTATAATGCAATGTTTGTTTTCTCAAAAGTATGTTCAGAAACTTCTCCATGTTGATACGTGTAGCTCTAGTACAAGGTTGAACCATTTGAAACTGTAATTTTTGCTGGTGATAAAGAGTCTAATAGGAATGACTTCAAAAAGTTCAAGCCACCACCTTCACTTCATTTTATCAAATGAACAGAGCCAGTTTATGTACCTGAGCAAAACCAGTTACATTTGTTGCTTATATTTTGCTAGTACCAACAACACTGCAAAGAGCATGCTCTCTTTTGCTGGAAGGGGCTATTAAGTTACTGTATCTGAAGAAATGGTACATAAGTGAATGGATGTAAGTGTTTGGTAAAATTTATAGAAAATCCGACATCCATGTGCCATCTTGGTGGCCCGGGGAGCTCAGACCTGTGACTGGGGACGCTAGGTGAAAAAGAGAGAGACCCCCCCAACCAGATGGATGGCACCTTGGCAGCAGTGATGGGCTCAAGCGTAGCAACGTTTGTGAGGCTGGCCCAGGAGTGGGATTGTTTTGCTTTGCTGTGCATGCGGCGGCGGCTATGAGTCAGGCTAAAGCCTGTTAGCTGCATCAGTGTGCTTGTCAAAGAGCTGCTTTGCCAGAGCCCCCATTAGGCACAAGTGGATTACGCAGTTGGCCAATTCGTTGGTGATTTTCACCTGCTCATTTAGGTAATCAGACAGATGGGGTGGTTCCAGCAGTGACTTTCTCAGCATGTTACCGAGATTAGTGCAAAAAATGTGTGACAAGATTCTTCAAAGCCATGTTGTTGCAGTCGAGCTAGTAAAACATGGTGCAAAAATGTCAGGGAGCCCGTGCCTGACTTCCTCTGGCTTTACAAAGGGGAAAGAGAATCAAACTCCAAATCAGCCCCAGGCTGCTTCCTATGAGGTGGAGGCCAGACATGCCTCCACCCTACAACCTTCTTTGTCTTCTTCTGACACCAACTCTCTGCTTCACGTATGGGTTCAATAATCTGTTGCAAGGGCCACACAGAACTGACACACAATACAATTATGGGATTTATTAGGGAAGTGATCAGGGCATAATTCCGGATCAGAAACAACTTAGGATGCAACAGTTCCCCGACAGTCAGGAATGCCTCTTCTCTGCTCTGCTCTTTGCATGCCTCAGTCTTGTCTTTGGCCTCTCAGTCAGGCAGCCTCTTGACCTCTGTCCTGCTCGGGCAAGTGTTACAAATATGCTTTAGAACTGCCTGTCAGTGCCCCAAGGTACATTCTGCAAGCCAGCCTCCTGCTCTTTGGCAGACACTCAGTTTACTCTGTCTGTCTGCTTGGAAGCCCGCAGCTGTGCTGTGGCTCCACTTTTCCAGGTAGGGACCTCACGTTCTGCTCATAGCTCTTCCTTCTTGATGGTTCTGGGATTGTCTGTTCTTGCTTCTGAAATGGTTCCTTTCAAATACAGGAGGGACGAGCAAGACTAACCATTTGGGACCTCAGAATCCTGTACACCTTATTTGGATGGTCCTATCCAATCACTTGGTGGGAGTTAAGAAGACTTAACCTGATGAAAAGTCATCTCATGTGAAGTCATGGTATCATAGCACCTTGGAAACCCCATACAGGGTTGCTGTGTATCTGAACCGAGTCCACGGCACTTAATAAGTAACAGCAACATGTGCGGGGCCTGGTGCCTGACCAGCTTGAGATAGCTCACGGTGTTCTCATCCCGGCGGGCCTTCTCCACGCGGAGCTGCTCCGACACGTAGAGGATGCGGTGCCTGATGTTGTCCTGCAGGTTCTGAGCTCCAGATTGAGATGGCCAGTCCCACTTGTAGTGCCCCCACCTGCGAGGGGGACACGATGACCAGGGGGGAGCCCGAGGACATGGCTGGTAAGGTGGTGAAGGGGAGCAGGCAGTTGCATACAAAGGACATTCTTGTAGATACCTCCCAAGGCACATGCTGAGACAAATATACAAGGAGGCTTTAAAAATTTTGTTGAAAAAAAAAATATATATATCGAATGAAAATAGAGTAGATTTTTTGGCATGAACACTTTGACACCCTCTCCTATCTCCAGGAGCGAAATTGCTGGTCATACAGGGTCAGCTGCTTCAATTTGACTAAATAACCCTAAACTGGTCTCCAAAGTGGCTAGGAAAAGTTGTTTTTCCACCACCATCCCCCATAAACATTTGAAGAGAGTGAGAGAAAAAAACCTTACAAATATATAGTTGTTGAGACTTTCAAAATAGAAATACTTCAGTGGGTCTCTTATCCGGAGATTGGACATAGCTAAAGAGAGATTTCGGAGGAAGGGAGAGCTGAAGACCTTGCCAAGAATGCAGCATAGCAAGACCTAGAGTTAGGGAGAAGCCAGTGAGAGGGTCTACCTGGTACCTGTGAGGAAACAGGGGTGCCATGGTAGAATTTTCAACTTACACCTGGGCACCCAGGTGTGCTTTCCATGGAATACACCTCATGCACAGCCTGCAAGCTTTAGGAGGGTTTTCTGAATCAGACAGACTAGAAAGAAAGGCCTGGTGATCTGCTTCTGAAAATCAGCCAATGAAACCCCATGGAGCACAGGGGCTGACGTGCAACTGATGGTGGGGATGGTCCAGGACAGGGTAGCATTGTATTCCTTGTGCATGGCATCACCCAGCGTAAGAGACAAGGAGGCTTTATATACACTGTACACGTGGACCTCGCCAGATGGAAGACATAGAAATCAAATTGACTACATCTGTGGAAAGAGACTGTGGAAAAGCTCCACATCATCAGCCAAAACAAGGCCAGGGGCAGACTGTGGAACAGACCATCAATTACTCATATGCAAATACAAACTGAAGCCGAAGAGAATGAAAACAAGTCCATGAGAGCCAAAATATGACCTTGAATATATCCCACCTGAAT
>NW_006408963.1:1231667-1262143 GCF_000296735.1 Chrysochloris asiatica
CAACACTCATGGAAACAGCAGTCAAGAGATCAGACGACGTATTGCATTAGGTAAATCTGCTGCACAAGACCTTTTTAAAGTGTTGAAAAGCAAAGATGTCAGCTTGAGGACTAAGGTGTGCCTGACCCAAGCCATGGTATTTTCAATAACCTCATATGCATGTGAAAGTTAAACAGTAAATAAGGAAGACCGTAGAAGAATTGATGCTTTTGAGTTGTGGTGTTGGAGGAGAATATTGAAAGTGCCATGGGCTGCCCATAGAACCAACAGATTTGTGTTGGAAGAGGTGCAGCCAGTGTGCTCCTTGGAGGCCAGGATGGCCAAACTTCGTCTCTCCTACTTAGGACATATTGTCAGGAGGGACCAGTTGCTGGAGAAGGATCTCATGTTTGATAAGATGGAGGGTCAGAGAAAAAGAGGAAGATCCCCAGTGAGATGGATTGGCCAAATGGCAGCATCAATGGGCTCAAGTGTTACAACAATAGTGAGGTTGGCCCAGGATCGGGCAGTGTTTCGTTCTGCTGTGCATAAGCTCGCTATGAGTCAGCACCGACTCGATGGTACCTAACAACAACAACAATGGCATCCCCATGACTCAATGGCAGCTACAGCACCCAGGAACCAGCTAAGGGCCAACCTTATAAGTGGACCTTTCAAAGGATTGCAGTCAGGTCTCCTAGGTGACCAGCTTTCTGTGCAAACACACTTATAGATAACTCATGGGAAAAGAGAGCAATCTTGAAGTTACAAAATATTTAGGCCTCAATGGGGATCAAAACGATTAAAAACAGAATTCAGTGAGTGTATTATTTAGAGGGAAATTGATAACCTTGGCACTTATGTTGGGAAGGAAGAAAGACTGGAAATGAATGCGTTATGTATACAACTAAAAACCAAAACCAAAAACCTTTTTCTTGTGAATTGAGTGGAGGTTGGATAATCAGTCCCACCCACATTCAACAAAGCACACATTTGTGTCACTCCAATGATTGTAACCCATCCCTTCCATGCCCCATCAGTTCACAGCATTGACATCTCGTGACTTTTAACTCCTCCTGGTGCCTCCCACTACCTTCCTCTTTCCTCTGCCAGCCTCCCTCTTGCTGTATATTGCCTTCCCCGTCACCCAAGTCAACATGTGTCCCCCCTCTAGCCCAGTGAATAATTCTCCCTGCCCTCCCACCACTGGTAACCATCATAGAAGGTTTCTTTTAGCAGGAAAACCTTTTCTTAATTATTTACAACAGTGGTCACTCAGTATAATGTCCTCCAAGCTCATCCATGATATGAGATGTTTCTCAGATTCATCCTTACTCTTCAACGTCTTGGAGTATTGCATTGTGTGCATGTACCAAAGTTTAACCATTGTTCTGTTGACGGGCATGTAGGCTGTCTCCATCTTTTTGCTATTGTACATTGTGCTGCAATGAACATGGGCGTGCAGAGATCCTCGTCACGACTCTCATTTCTTGAGATGCTATGTTCCAAGTGGATGGATTGTTGTGTCCTATGGCATTTCTATTTCCAAGTTTTTGAGGACGCATCATGCTGCTTTCCATTTTATCGTCCCACCAGCAGTGTAGGAGGGTCCTGGTCTCTCCACACCCTTGCCAGCATCTGTTGGTTGTCTTTGAACTTTGTTATCAATGCTGGGATAAGATCATATCTCATTGTTGTTTTGATTTGCTTCTCTCTAATGGCTAGTGATTGTGAGCGTTTTTTCGCGTTTGTTGACCACCTGAATGTCTTCTTTAGTGAAGTGTCTGTTCATGTCCCCTTGCCCATTTTTAAATTGGATTGTTTATCTTCTTGTTGAGGTGTTGAAGTGTTCTATACAGTCTAGAGATTAGCATATCATTGCCAGGATTTTCCCACCCAGTCTGGGGTTTCCTTTTTACTCTTTTGGTAAAATCTTTTGATACATGCAAGTGTCTAATTTTTAGGAGGTCCCAGCCAGCCATCTGTTTTGTCTCCTGCTGTTTGTGTGTTTTCAGCTATGTTTGATAGTGTTTATATGCCATGCATCAGAACCCGTAAGTTTGTTTCTATTTTTCATGGATGATCTTTGCAACTCAGTTTCACATATCGGTCTCTGCTCCACATTGAATTTGCTTTGCTATATGGAAACCCTGTACAGGGTCGCTATGAGTCGGTTCCGACTCCACGGCACATAACAACAACAACAACAAATGGTGTGTGCAGGGCAGCCAATTCTTTATTATGACCCTTCTTGCCAATTTTCTCCATTCTGTGATGCGTCGTATGTAAATCCGTGTCTGTGCTGGAATCCTGGTGTAGCACTGTAGGATAAGCACTCGACCGTAAGGCCAGTTTGAACCACCAGGTTGGCAGTTCAAACTCACCAGCCACTCCTCGGAAACCCTATACAGGGTCACTATAAGTCAGAACAGACTTGACGGCACTTAGCAACAATAACAACATGCCAGTGTTGGACTGCAAACCACAAAATCAGCAGTTCAAACCCACTGGCTTCTCCTTGGAAACCCCATACAGGGGCACTGTAAGTTGGAATCAACTCAACGGCACTTAACAAGAACATGCCTGGGATTATGGCCCCATTTCCAGATGAGCTGCTAAGAAGTAAAGGTTAGGTGGGGCTAAGGAGTCAAGATTACAGAGGAATTGAGGATTAAGGATGCCCCACTTTACGAGAGGGTGTGACTCAAGTCACCACCCTTAATTTTCCTTGGGGACATGGTCCGACTCCAATTTATAAGCCGGCTTCGGACAGGTTCCTCTCTTGCCCTGGCCCTTTCATCTGGCTAATTACAGCTGACCTCCAGCTTGTGGGACTTTGGGCCCATCACCTGACCTGATTCACCAGCTCCCACAGCCTTGTACACCAACAAGCTTGTTGTCTGAACTGCCAATTTGGGTTCCTTAGCTCCTAAGACTATGCGCCTGAGAAGATTCCTCCAGACTTATCTTAGAACTACGGATTCGGGACTTGTCAGCCTCGACAATTGCATGAGCCGTTTCTTTGGACAAGTGTGAGTCTAGTGAGATGTTGAGGGCAGGGACATGGCAGAAAAGTCCAACAGCTGGGCTATCTTTAACTGCCAACTTCTAGGGATCCGCTTTGTGCTAATGTTTCTAGAAGAAAGTATTCATCCAGTGTGAGATCTGGATCTTGTAAATGGAGTTCCAGTTTTGCCAGCATAGTTGTTGAAGAGGCTATCTCTTGCCCATTTAATGTGTTTTGGCCTATGTATCCAAGTTTTAAAAAGTTAGACAATTCACAGTCTAAATGTACAGAAGATAGAAGGGAGGGGGTAATAAATATAAGCAGAAATTATGAAGTAGATAATAAAGACACAATATAGAAGAACAACAAAGTAAAAAGTTAGTGGGTTTTTTGTTTTTGTTTTTGTTTTTAAGGGAAAAAAAAAAAAAAAGATGCCTGGTGATATCGATCAAGGAAAAACGTCAGAAATTCTAACAATAAAAGTGAGGGTTAGAGTACACTTTATGCCAGTAAGTTTGGAAACAGATGAAAAGAACATTCCTAGAAAACTACAACAAAAAAAGTCTCAAAAAGAAATAGTCGGAGACATTTTATGTAAGCTTCCTATCTATTTTCTGTCTTTCATCTTTTAAAAGGCTGTTTAGGAATTTATACATATAACAGTGTTGTTGTTCAGCATCCTCGAGTCTGTTTGAACTCATAGAGACCCTGTACAAGGTTTCCAAGGAGCGGCTGGTAGGTTTGAATCGCTGACCTTTCAGTTCATACTGACCTCATGGTCCAGTGTTTATCCTACAGCACCACACCAGGTATAGTTATAAATCTATATTGACTTATGTATGATTTAAAAAGTTAATGCGCTGGACCACAAGGTCGGCAGTTCAAGCCCACCAGCTGCTTCTTGGACACCCTATACAGGGTGACTATGAGTCAGAATTGACTCGACAGCACTTAACAACAACATGTAAATCTTGATGTAATTGTTTGAGTTGCTGGTGTAAATTTGATCCCATACAGTGCTCAAGGGAGACCTTTGTACGAACTAAACAATCCTTTGCTTTTAAGATGACTTTCAGGGATATTTTTGGTTTGAGGTTTAAAGAGGCTCTCAGTGAGATAGCTTCAGGGGTTCATCCAGTTGCCATAGTTCCAGAAAGTCTAGAGTCGATGAGTATTGGAAATTCTGTTCTACATTTCTCCCCTTTGATCGGGATTCTGGCATGGAATCTTTTTTTTTTTTTTTTAATGTTTTATTGTGAATTATGTGATAGTATACATGGGAGAACATTAGTTTGACATTCATCTGATCATATTGATCAACATGTTCAGTTGTGGTAACCAGGCACCGTGCAGTTCTTCTGGTCTCTTGGCAAAGGAGGCAGTTAGAAACGGAAAGTCACACTTTCCATACCTTCCTCTTAGCCTTAATTCTCCTTTCTCTCTGGTTCCAGGCAAATACAGACCAAATGTTGTGCCTTCAATGGCCGCTTGCAAGCTTTTCAAACCCTAGGCACTACACAATGAACTAGGAGGTAGAACAGAAGCACTAACATGCTATTAGGCCAATTAACTGGTAGGTTCCATGAAACCAGGACCCTAAGCCTCCAAACCAAGGAATTAAATCCCATGAGACCTTTGGTTGTACGTAAACAACCTCATTTGCTGTTAACATTCAGCAATCTGAAAGAAACAAAAAAAGTCATAGAAAAGAGGAAATCTCCAACTTGTTTGAGGAAGTGTCCCCATCTTCTGATTCTGTCACTGTTGTTTCTTCCCTCCCTTCAAGGGGAACCTTGAGAAAGACAATCTACACCCAATCTTCGCTTCCTTACACTGGGGTTGTTCTTGTCAAAGTCGCCAGTTGTTGATAATTTAAGAAAGTCTTCTGTACTTGTCTGATTGGCCCTTTTGAAGCATTTGATACTAGCATCATTGCTCATCATGCCCTTGGAATCAAATCAGACTTCTTCTGGGGTGATCCCCAATGATTTGGAAATTCTCATCGGATTTCTTTTGTGGGCCCTCCTCTTTCCTGTCCTCCAGATTGTATTCCAGACCCTCTGGCTCTCCTCCCTCTAAGTGATGACAAGTACCTCTCACCAGTATCAAGACACGTCCATCAGTAGGAAATAGATGCCACTTCAGTGATTTGAAGCACAGAGAAGATCCAAACAAGGTAGCGTTGAACGTTTGCAGGTTGCTGTGATGTTGGAAGCAGTGCCCCCATTAGTTTACATACCAGCAGGGTCCCCCATGCTGGACAAGTTTCAGTAGCGCTTCAGTAGAGCTTCCAGACTTGGAAAAAAGGGCCAGTCAAAACCTTCTGAAACACGGTCCAATGCTGGAAGGTGAGCCTCTCAGGTTGGAAACCAAAAACCCACTGGTTGAGTCAATTCCAACTCATAGCATCCTCACAGGACAGAGCAGACCTGCTCCATAGACTTTCCCAAGATGCCAATCTTTGCTGAGGCAAACTGCCTCATCTTTCTCCCAGCAGAGCAGCTGGTGTGTTTGAACCGCCAACCTTTTGATATGCAGCACAACACTTAACCCATTGTGCCAATCTTTTCTTAGGTTGGAAGACACTCAGAAAAGTAGAGTCACCTGCTGTGGCAAGACTCTTAAATGAGAAGCAAGAATCTAGGAAAATTGAAAGCTGTCAAAAAAGAAATGGAATGCTTGAAGATAGATATACTTGTTGTTGTTAAGTGCCGTCGAGTCGATTCCGACCCTAGGAATTAGTAAATTGAAATGGACTTGTATTAGTCATTTTGAATTAAAAAGTCATATGGTCTACTATGCCAGGAATGACAAATTGAGGAGGAATGAAGTCACATTTATTGTCAAAAAGAACATTTCAAGATCCTGAAGTATACTGCTATAAGTGATAGATGGGAAGACCAGTTAATGTGAAGTTATTAAAAATGTGCACACCGACCAATAATACCAAAGATTAAGACATTGAAGAGTTTTATCAACTTCTGCAGTCTGAAATTGATCAAACATGCAATCCAGATGCATTGATGGTCAGTGGAGATTCGGATGTGAAGGTTGGAAACAAAGAAGGATCAGTAGTTGGAAAATATGGCTTTGGTGACAGAAACGACATTCGAGATTACATGATAGAATTCTGAAAGACCAACGACCGATTCATTGGAAATTTCCTTTTTCAACAATACAAATGGCGACTATATACGTGGCCCTCACCAGATGGAATGTACAGAAATCACAATTACTCAGCTGCAAGTTCAAGTTGAAGCTGAAGAAAATGAAAACAAGTCTGTATCAAGAAAAATTGGCCAATGTTCAACCATTTCAGGAGGTAGCATATGACTAAAAACTGATCGTGTTGAAGGAAGAAGTCCAAGTTGCATGGAAGGTATTGGTGAAAATCAAGGATCCAGGATGTGAAGGAATACAAAATGTAAAGTTTCAACAAATGGCTGCAGCTCTGTATGTGTTCACTTGTCTATGTTATGAAATTTGGAAGACAGCTACCTGGCCAACCACCTGGAAGAGATCCATATCTGTACTCATTGCAAAGAAAGGTGATTCAATAGAATGTGAAAATTGTCAAACAACATAACATGCAGGTAAAGTTTTTCTGAAGATAATTCACAAATAGTTGCAGCAGTACATCAACAAGGAGCTGCCAGAAATTCAAGCGAATTCAGATGAGGAGGACAAGGGATATCACTGTGGTGCTTTATTGCCCACAAAAAGGCATTTTGACTGTGTGGATCATGACCAGCTAAGAATGGATATTCCAGAACACTTAACTGTGCTCATGAGGAACCTGTACATAGACTAAGATGCAGTCATTTGGACACTGACTGGTTTAAAATCAGGTATGGGCCAGAGTTGTACTGTTTCATCATACTTATTGAAACCGTATGCTGAGCAACTGCGGAGCGCAGTACGTTTGTACATTAAGCACTGGACTGCAAACCACAAGGTCGGCAGTATGAGCCCAATAATGAGGCTTTCTGCTGCTGCAAAGGTGTACAGTCTTAGACACCTTATACAGGGTTGCTATGAGTTGGAACTGACCCGACAGCACTTAAAACAAAAACAACAATGCTGAGCAAATAATTTGAGAAGCTGGATTATAAGAAGAGTGTGAGCTCAGGACTGGAGAAAGACTCATTAACAGCCTGGCATATGCAGATGTCACAACCTTGCCTGCTGGAAGCAAGGAGGACTCGAAGGAAGTACTTCCTAATGAAGATCAAAGACAGCCTTCATTAATATCGATCAATAAATATCATGATAAGCGGAGAAAAGATTGAAGTTATCAAGGATTTCATTTTACTTGGATCCACAATCAACTGTCTCCGAAGCAGCTGTCAAGAACTCAATCGACATTAGGCAAATCTGCTACACAAGACCTCTTTTATTCAAGAGCAAAGATAGCAGTTTGAAGACTAAGGTACTTCTGACCCAAGCCATGGTATTTTCAATCACCTCATATGCATGTGAAAGTTGGACAGTGAATAAGGAAGACCGGAGAAGAACGGATGCATTTGAGTTAGGGTGTTGGAGAAGACTATTAAAGGTTCATGGACTGCCAGGAGAGCAAACAAATCTGTGTTGGAAGAAGTGCAGCCAGAATGCTCCTTGGAAAAACCAGTGGGCAGACTTCGTCTCTCATTCTTTGGACATGTCATCAGGAGGGACTAGTCCCTGGAGAAGGACATCATGCGTGGTGAAGTGAAGAGGGTCAGCGAAAAAGAGGAAGACCCCCAATGAGATAGACTGGCACAGGGGCAGCAGCGGTGGGCTCCAACACAGCAACGATTGTGAGGACGGCGCAGGGCCGGGCCGAGTCTCCTTCTGTTGAGCAGAGCGTCGTAGTGAGTCGGAACCCACTTAGCGACACCTATCAAGAACAGGGCAAGAGTGCGTGTGTTGGGAGTCTTTGAAGTGGAGTCCGCCGCGTCCCTTTCGCCCTTTCTCTTGAATCCCGCCCCTCGTTCCGCCCCTCTTTCCTTTCCGCCGGGGTCCTACTGCCCTGGTTGCAGCCAGTGGACGCAGCGGTGGCAGCTGCGGCGGGAGGCCGGGCGCTGGGAACCGACCGAGTCCTCCACGCCCTCTTTCCGCTCAAGCGAGCAGGCCTGCAGACACGTACATCCAATCGTTGAAGAGGAGCGGGATGTGAGTGGCACGCACTTCGTCCAATCACTGGCGGGGCTGGCGAGCAGGCCTGCACGCGGACCAATGGCGGCGCGGGGCGGAACTTGCCCAGAGCGGCGGTCACCTGATTGTAGCGGTGGCGGCAGTGGCAGCCGAGCTGTACAGCTGGGGCTATGATGGCGGCAACGGCTAGGGTGCGAGCGCGAGCGCGGTGGGTGCCGGCGCTCTGGCGGATGCGGTGGCTACCGCTCCTGTTAGCCGTGACAGCGGCGGCAGTGGCGGCGGAGCAGCAGGTGCCGCTGGTGCTGTGGTCGAGTGACCGGTGAGCGCGCTGGACCGGGGCCGGTTCCTGGGGCGGCGGGGTTGCGGCCTGTCCGGGACGCGGCCATCCGACTCCGGGACTAGTGTCGGCTGAGGGAGGCGGAGCCCAGAGGGACACTGTCCTTTGCCGGGGAGCGGCGGCAAACTGCCTCGCTGGTCGAGCTCGGGGGCCCACGCACCAGCTGGGGGCTGGCCGCTCCTGGGCTTCGGCTCTCCAGCCAGGCGCCCCGCTGACGGCACGCTTGTGTTCCCTGGCAGGGACCTGTGGGCTCCTGCGGCCGACACTCACGAGGGTCACATCACCAGCGACATGCAGCTCTCTACCTACTTGGACCCCGCCCTGGAGCTAGGCCCCCGGAACGTGCTGCTCTTCCTGCAGGACAAGGTGCGCCGCCCAGGCCCTCTCCCTGCCCCATTCCCCAAGGGAAACTTCCGTGACCTTGGCCCAATCGTGTGCTGGGTGGGCGCATCGCTTTGGAGTAGCCAAGGTGGGCCACATGCCGACTCAGTCCCAAGCAGACCTGGGGATTCCAGTCCCCCTCTGCCACATGGAAAGACTGATGCCCAAGGTCGGTGGCAGAGTTGTGTTTTGAATTGAAAAGTGAATAATGGGACTGATCACAAAGTGACCCTTGTGCACTGTTTTAAGTGGAAGTCATGGTCTTAATTTCACTGTCAAACAAGCCATGGCTTTGAAAGTTCCATGGTCTATAGACACCAGAAGTGGTTTCAGCCGGCTTCTGTTGGAGCCCACCAGTTGGTTCTTGACTGGGTCATGGCACTTTCCCTCCTGGGCAAACCTATAGAACAGAGGCTAAGGCAGCCAGCCTAGAGCTGGTATTGGGAAGGCTGTGGGGCCTAGGCTTGACCTTGCCTCTTCCGTGGCCTTTGTAGCTCTTTCCCCTCACCATCTCCTGCTGTTGCTCAGTGGGTAGGTGGTGGCGGTGATGAAGGCTGAGTCCTCCCAGGAGGTGGTAAATAATGCAGTCAGACTTGAATTCAGTCTAGTTCTGCCACTTAGCAGCCTTTGGAGAAACAAAATCATCTTTGTGAATGCCAGTTTCTGCAGCTGTTAAGACCGCTAGCACTAAAGGACTGTGAGGAGTGATTCTCATAAAGCACGTAAAATATCCAACCGGGGTCTCGTGCCTTAGGGTGTTTGAGCTTTCATTCATTTGCCAAGGTGGAGTGCCTGCTGGGTACTAGGTGGTGGTATGAGGGGGGCATGTAGCAGCGAGCAAAGTAACCTGAGCTGCTACTGCCATGAAGCTGCCATTGTCGTGGGGATGACAAGGAATTGTGAAAGGGGTGTGTAATACCATGTTAGCACTGTATTGAATGCAGGAAGCCAGTTCAGGGGACCTAGTGACTGGGCATGCTGTTTCAGATCCAGGCAGTCAGCCAAGGCTTCTCTGAGGAGGAGTTCTCATGCAGAGAACTCAAGGGAAGCAGTAGGGAGCTTTATGGTGGTAAGGAAGGGCATGCCAGGCAGAAGGAACAGCAAGTGCAAAGCCTTTGGGGCCAGGTGCGCTCCTGGTGAACTCAGGGAAGGCTCAGTGGACTGGGCCTGGAGTGAGTCTGAGAAGGAAGTGGAGAGGTACCAGGAGATGAGCTAGACCTTGTAGGTTTGGGGAAAGATTGGTCAATTTCCAGCAGGAGTGACATGATGTCTTGAGTAAAGGAAGCCCATGGGATACAGTGGCGGCTCCCTTTCTCTGTTCTCAGGATCCCTGGCTTCCCCTGGCTTCATGAAGGAGAGCCCAGGTCCCCCCAAAGGGTTAGCTTTCCTGTCCAGAGGGCGGGGAGGTTGCGCAAGTTTGTATACTAAACAGTGTGCTTAGGGAAGCTGATTAAGATCGCTTGGCTTCTGGGTTGAGCTGAAAAGGTGGGGGTGGGAGTGGATGAGAGGACAGCTCTAGGTTGTCGAGGACAAGGTTTAGGGTAGGTGTGGGGCTGTGCTTTGGGGAACGGAAAGACTGGAGTGTCCCCACCAGTGTATTCCAGTCCAGGATCCTCACCTCTCTCTCATGCCTCTTCAGACACAGGGAGGGAGGGAAGAGGGAATTCCCAGGCCCCTTAGAAAGGGGTCCTGATTCAGCCTGCACCCTCAGGCCTAGGAGAGATTTGCACTGTGTTCCTGGGTGCACCTCCCTACCCCCCTTCTCAGCTTCCCTCTTCTCTACCAAGTTCCTCTTGTCTCCACATGTATGACAGGCAGCTGACTCTGCTCACCACAAACCCACTGTCAGCTCCAATTCCTCCCAACCCCGTGACCTGGGTGAATGTGCTAGAGGACACACAGAGAGCCCCCATTTGCTGTTCCCACTACCAAACCACATTGTCCTCAAAAGGAGGGCTTGCTGGGCCTGCCTCGCCCTTGACCTTGTCCATGTCCGTCCAGCTCTGGAGGCTGTCTTCTGCTTCCCTCCTAGCTAAGCATCGAGGACTTCACTGCCTATGGAGGAGTGTTTGGCAACAAGCAGGACAGCGCCTTTTCAAACCTGGAGGTAAGAGCTCTGAAGTGTACCTCGGCTCAGCATGGTAAGAACTAGCCTGTGGACCCCACAGGACCGAGGCCTGAGTGTCTGGTAGGGATGCAGACTCTACCTTTCATCTCCCCACCCTCAGAATGCCCTGACTCTGGCCCCCTCCTCGCTGGTGCTCCCTGCAGTCGACTGGTATGCTGTAAGCACGCTGACCACCTACCTGCAGGAGAAACTCGGGGCTAGCCCCCTGCATGTGGACCTGGCCACACTTCGGGAGCTGAAGCTCAATGCCAGCCTCCCAGCCTTGCTGCTCATCCGACTGCCCTACACGGCCAGGTACAGCCCAGGGCCAGCGGAGCCTTAGGGCCCCAAGAACCTGGAGGCCTGGGCACCTTGAAATCTTCATGCAAGGTGCTGGTGTGGCCAGAGGGGTGAGGCGGCTATGTGGGGAGCATGCACTTGGCTCCCAGCCAGGTTTCAGGCCCTGTGATCAGGGAGGGAGGACGGTGAACTGGTGCTCTGAGGCCTTGACCTTGAGGGGAGGTTGTGGAGTGGGGGGAGGCTGGAAGGGGGTAGGGTGGGTGGGTACAGGGCAGAGGAGACTTTGTGAAGGCAAGCTGCCCACAAGAGGACACTGACCTCTGTCTCTTTGATAGCTCTGGCCTGATGGCGCCCAGGGAAGTCCTTACGGGCAATGGTGAGTGGCATCAGTGACATGCCCCCTTACCTGACTCCTCTACCTTTCTTCATCCACTTGTGTGATGTAGCTGGTACCGTGACTCCAAAGCCCCTGAGCTGCTGCCTCACCACCCAGGAGGCCCTGCCTTTCCTGCACAGTTGTGTTCATACAAGTTGGACCAGCTGGCCAAGCAACACACTGGGGTTCTGCTACAGGGGTGTCGGGGCAGTGGGGGACTTAGGGAGACACTGCCAAGAGCCCACTTCCCTTGACTGGAGTAAATCCAAGCTTTTCGGATGTAATAGACTTGAAACGTGCCTTCAGTCCAATCTTGAGAGCTTGGGAGCCAGTGGCTGCAGAGTCATGGTCTGACTCGTCATGTACCATGTGTGTCAAAGTAGAACTGGGTTGACTTTTCAGAAGATCTCTTTTGGGTCGACTCGAACTATCAACCTTCTGGTTAGCAACCAAGTGCTTAATCGCTGGCACCACCCAGGGACTCCTTGGCAGCCTTATGTGAGTGGATATGGAGATGGCTGCGTTGTTTTGTGCCATGGAGTCCATTCCAGCTCACAGAGACCCTGTAGTTAGCAATCTGGTGCTTATCTTCCAACACCACACCAGGATTCCATGTCTACATTGTTGTTGTTATGAAGTGCTGTTGAGTTGTTTCTGACTCATAGCAACCCTACATAGAGTTTTGGACAAGCGGTTGGTGAGTTTGAACCACCAACCTGCATGCTCAGTGTTTCTATTCACATCCACGTTCCTATACCAGGAGTCACACCCATCTATCTAGAGCCATGCCATGGCGCTGTGTGTCTGTATCAGCATGTACATTGTATCCTTGTAGGCAGACCTCTGTGTATCCACTTTGTTTGTTCTTGTTTCACTTTGTTACAACTTGTCATCAGGGAATCAAGGCTCCCAGGGTCCATGGGAAAACTGGGTGGAGGGTGGAACGAGGAACAGCTGCTATCAGGCCTGCTCATTACAAGTGACTGCAAACAGTATGGGAGGGTGCCTGGGGAACTCTGGCTCTTGGCAAAAGTTTCAAAGTGTCATTCCACCGGTGATGGAACCTAGTGTGGTGGGGAGGGCGTCACTGTGGGACCACTTCATGGTCCCCACTGCAACCAAGTGATCCCATTGAACGTCATCAGCATGTGACTGGGCTCTTTGCTCTCCCCCTCACGTAGACGAGGTCATTGGGCAGGTGCTGAGCACACTCCAGTCTGAGGATGTCCCGTACACGGCAGTTCTCACAGCAGTCCGTCCTTCCAGGGTATGTGCCCTTCCCTGTAGGCTGCTCCAGGAGGTGAGGGGTGGCAGGTCACCAACAGGGCCGCTGTGGCTCCGGGGGGAGGACCCAGGGAGGGCCTGGGTGCACAGAGGTTGGGCTCCCCCGCTGCAGGTAGCAGCTGCTAATCTTGCCCTGCAAACTCACGGGTTGGTGTCTATGTAAAGGCATCCGCATCAACATGGTCCCCGAGGTTAAGGAATTAGGAATGGCATCCAGGCTGTGGGCTGCCTGGGGGGGGTGGGGATGGGGGCTTCATGAGGACGGGCCCATGGGTGTTGACACTGTGCAGCAGATTGCTCTGCAGGGGAGGGTCAGGACGGTGGAGAGAAGGCTCCTGGACTCTCTCCACAGGTGGCCCGGGAGGCAGCCATGGTATCTGGGGGGCTAGGTCGCCAGCTGCTGGAGAAGAAGATCCAGGCAGATGTGCCTCACCCCCCTGTGAGCTACAATGACACGGCCCCCCGGATCCTGTTCTGGGCTCAGAACTTCTCTGTGGCTTATAACAAGCAGTGGAAGGACCTGACCTCGCTCACCTTTGGGGTCCAGGAACTCAACCTGACCGGCTCTTACTGGAATAGCTCTGATGCTGGGTAAGGGAGCTGCCTTGCTCTAGCGGACTGCGGTGACTGTGGGAATGTGGGTGGTGTCAGTCCTGCGCCCCCTCTGATCCTTGGTTCAAATCCTGGGCCTGCCTCTGGAGCTAGCTCCGAAGTTCCTAAGACCTCACTGTGTGGCTAGAGACTGCCACTCTGTTTGACCTCGCCCTCCCCCAAACCCAACCCACTCATCTCAACAGCCCCCCACAGAACAGAGGGAAGAGGCAGTGGGCCCTGGGAACCACAGCAACCAGGCCTGAGCTACAGATGGGAGAGCTGGCTTCTAGATCCTTTCTCCCCCCTGAGCCTGTCAGTTTTCCTACCTGTAAAGGGGGAACACTGCCTCTTTTGGTGGTCTTGAGGACGGGGGCAGCTTACCCCACACCTTTTCCTCTGACCCTGCAGACTTGTGCTGACCTACAAGCAACTGTTTGGTACCATGGTGACATTCAAGTGAGTGCTGGAGGCACCTGGGGTGGGGCAGGCCAGCTGTGGCTCCACCTCCCCTCACTCTGACCACTGTTGCCACCCACCCCAGGTTCATCTTTGCTAACCGCTTCTACCCTGTGTCTGCCCGACACTGGTTTACCATGGAGCGCCTGGAGATTCATAGCAATGGCTCCATCACCTACTTCAATGCCTCCCAGATCACTGCACCCAGCATCTACTCCTTCCATTGCCAGTGGGTCAGCAGCGTTAGCAAGGACGACAGCGTGCTCGAGCTTTACACGCAGTCCTCTCTCTGGCAGCTAACACTTCGGGACTTCCAGGTATGGAGAGGGAAGGGGTTACACAGAGTCCCAGCAGCGTCATCCGGCCTCCTGGAGAGTCTCATTCACACAGTGCCCCCTGCCTAAGAGACTCAGAATACCCACACTGACAGTGTCTTGTCTGGCCCCAGATCCAGGCCTTCAATGTGAGCGGCGAGCATTTCTCCTACGCCAGTGATTGTGCCGCTTTCTTCTCCCCGGGCATCTGGATGGGACTACTCACTTCCCTCTCCATGCTTGGCATCTTCACCTATGGACTCCACATGATCCTCAGCCTCAAGACCATGGACCGCTTCGATGACCACAAGGGCCCTGTCATCTCTCTCACCCAGATAGTGTGATCTCCCTGTGCTGCTGAAGGGTGTGACGATGTCCTGGTCGACATCTTCCACCTCTAGTCACGCATGAAGCCCAAACTCCCTCACCCCGTCCTGCTCCTTCTCTTCTACCCCGAGGGGCTTTCCCTAAGGGCTGCCCCCATGTCTACCACAAGATGTACATATTCTGCTTAGATGTTAGACAAATCTCCCAGGCTCAGTTGTACAGGGGGAGGAGACTTTAAATCTAGGGACCCCTCCTTCCCCTTTCTCCTTATTTATTCTCATCTCCCCAACATCATCCCTTGCTGTTTATAATGCTTTTGTGTAGCAAATGCCCCCTTCCCAAGCTTGATGGCGCTCCCTGCAGCAGCAGGAGCTTGACAGTGTGAGTTTGTGGGCTGTGTCCTGCTTGGCTGTGATTTGATTTTTTTTGGTGATGTCTTGCTAACAGTAAGCAGTACAACGGGGTTTGTCTGTGGTTTGGCAGGTGGGTTGGGTGTCATCACTGGATTTCTGGCATTTTCTAACCAGGAGTGCCTGGCAGGAGCCTGGGGCGCTCAGTTTCCTTCCTAATAAAGAAACACGGGCTGCCATGTGTTGGGCCTCCAGTTCCTCATTTCTCTGTGGGTGGAAGGGATGCTGGAGATGCTGGAGGAAGAACCCGGATGTAGCCAAGGCAGCCCAGGGGTCCAGAGGCTTCGCGGGGGTTCTGCCAGCAGCATCTCGAGAGGCGGGGCAAGGCCTTTGCCGGTCTCTGCCCTAACGGTTCAGGAGGGAGGGGGGGGTCGGTGAATCACGGGTATGTGCAGCTTCTGGGTATGTGCAGCTTCTGAGACGGGGGAAGGCCACCAGGACAAAGGCTACTCTGCCCTCCAAGGAGACCGCAGGGAGCTCAGAGGGCGCGGTCGACTCCCGCGCACCGCCCCCGGCCCTCTGCAGCGGCGCGTGGCCGGCGCGCGCGCTCGAGCATCCCGGGGGGTGGGGCGGGGCGCCTGTGGGTCCCGCGCACGGATCCCTCGCGGCGCAGCACCATGCAGCCCGCCCCGCTCTCCTTCAGGGGCTCAGAGACGGGTCTTTCGGGGGCGTTGCACTGCTGTTAGAGCCTGGACTTCGGCCGTCCTCCTGGGGCGCGTGCTGCAGAGGCGGTGCCGCGCGTCCCCAAGCAGCAGGGGGCGGGGAAGGTCCGGGACTCTTTGACGCGGCGGAGGCGTCGGGCGGCTGAGGTCCGGCCGCCATCTTTGGTCCAGTGCGGCGGCGGCTTCGGCGGCGGCGGTGAAGGAGGAGGAGCCGGAGCTGGCGCTGGCACCGAGGGCTGAGCCATGGACGAGGAATACGATGTAATCGTGCTGGGGACCGGCCTCACCGTGAGTTCGCCTTCGCGGCACCTGGGACCCACGGCTTCGGTCGCGACCACCCAGCCCCACGGGGATGCCGGTTCCCGACGACCCCGGTCCGCTCTCCCGGCCCATCAGCGGCGGCCTGTCGCCCCCGGCGCTCCTTGTTTCCTGGAGAGACAGCCTGCGCTGGCATCTCGTCACGCCGTCACCTTTGCCCACTGCCGTGCCCCCTTGTCCGCGGGCCCCTCCCCTGGCCACCTACCCAGCCGCGGGGGACCCGCAAACGCGTCCCGAGCGGCCGACCCCGCCCATCGGCAGCCCAGCTTGCGCTCATCCTCGTTCGGCCCGGGTCCCATCGTCCCCGCGGCGTCTGGGGCGGTTCCCGAAGCAGCCGCATTCCCGCTCCCCCACCTCAGTTTCCCATGGCGACCGAGGGACCCGTGGAGCCCCAGCCTTTGTCCTTGGCTCGGGTCCCATCCTTGGAGCAGGCGCGGCCCAGGGCGGGGCGGCTGATGGTCTCAGGGACCCCCCCCCCCTCCGCTGCCCGGTTTCCGGTAGGGACTGTCACTTCTTCCCCCAGGAATGCATCCTGTCGGGCATCATGTCGGTGAACGGCAAGAAGGTGCTGCACATGGACCGGAACCCCTACTACGGGGGCGAGAGCTCCTCCATCACGCCCCTGGAGGAGGTGAGGCTGCCGGCTCTGTCCTGCCTGGGGTGGCCCCGGGGCTGGGCACGGAGGGCAGCCCTGACCCTGAGGGGCTCTCTCTCTCTCTGGCTGCAGCTCTATAAGCGTTTTCAGCTCCTGGAGGGGCCGCCTGAGTCCATGGGCCGAGGCCGAGACTGGAATGTTGACCTGATTCCCAAATTTCTGATGGCCAATGGTGAGGGGGATACGGGAGGCCTGCTGGGGCTGGGGCATCAGGCCTGGGCCAATGCTGTGCTCTTCCTCCCTCCAGGGCAGCTGGTCAAGATGCTGCTGTACACGGAGGTGACACGCTACCTGGACTTTAAAGTGGTGGAGGGCAGCTTCGTGTACAAGGGTGGCAAGATCTACAAAGTGCCCTCCACAGAGACAGAGGCCTTGGCTTCCAGTGAGTGTGGGTTTCCTGAGCCTGACAACAGTAGGCAGGGAAAGGGTGTCCCCTTCTCAAGCCTGCCATCTCCGTAGTCTGTCCCCACTGTGTTCAGTCATGGCGAGGTGTGGGGGTGAGGGGGCTCCTTTCCGAAGACTTCAACCTCTGCGAGGGTCTCTTCACTTGACTTGTGAGACATCCCCAAGTGGCCAGTGCAGTCCCTCCTCTGTTGGGATGGGAAAAGAGGTCTGGGAGTGACAGAACTCAGCTGGGAGCTTGGGCTCCTGACTCCTTGGCCAGGCCTGCTGGGAAGAGGAGGCTTGTGATGCACTGGTGAGCCTTTCCTCATGGCTTTTTTTTCCAGATCTGATGGGCATGTTTGAGAAACGGCGCTTCCGCAAGTTCCTGGTGTTTGTGGCAAACTTTGATGAGAATGACCCCAAGACCTTCGAAGGGGTTGACCCCCAGACCACCAGCATGCGCGATGTCTACCGGAAGTTCGATTTGGGCCAGGATGTCATTGACTTCACTGGCCACGCCCTGGCGCTCTATCGCACTGATGAGTGAGGGAAAGTTAGGATGGGGCGGCCCCCTGGAACGGTGCCCTTCATGTGCCCACCTTCTGTGCCTTCTGCATGCAGCCACCCGCTCAGCCTGTGGTTCTGCATGTGATCCGCACCTCTCCCCCAGGCCATTCCAGAGGGTGGGACGGCGGCTGGCCTGGTGCCTGGGTAGGGGTAAACCAGGGGGTTCTGTTTAAGTGCCTTCCCTGCCATCCCCAGCTACCTGGACCAACCCTGTCTTGAGACCATCAATCGCATCAAGCTGTACAGTGAGTCCCTGGCCCGGTATGGGAAAAGCCCGTATTTATACCCTCTCTATGGCCTCGGTGAACTGCCCCAGGGATTTGCAAGGTGAGGGTACAGCTTTTTCAACTGGGGTTACTGAATAGAACTAAGAGCAAATGTTAAACTGGCCACCTTAAGTCCTTCTGAAGTGTTATCACTTTCCCCTTTGTGACCTGAATTCACTTCCTGCCATCCTTGGGAGGTGTGGGCACAGCAGCAGTGGGTTGACGCCAGAGGCAAAGAGCCAGCTCTCCAATAACCTGACTTGCTCAGCTCATAGTCTGAGTCTGAGGCAGCAGAAGGCCTGGGCCCTGGGGCCCGGACCTCTTTTCATTCAGGGTTTAGCCATGAGTTGGCTCTTCTCCAGCGCTTCCTTAGTTTCCGGTTTTGTGGCGCTCTGCCCTGTGACTCCCTCATGTGGCCCTCTGGATGATCTCTGGTGCAGAAGCTCGGGCGCACTAAGTTGAGCCCTGAGTTTGTGGCAGTGGCATTGCTGCTGGGTTAAGCAGATGGGTCTCTGGACCCCAGGGACAGTGGCAACAGGCCCCTGTATCCCCTGGCAGGGAGACTTCATCACCTCTCTTTCTCCCCCCAGATTGAGTGCCATCTATGGTGGGACATATATGCTGAACAAACCTGTGGACGACATCATCATGGAGAATGGCAAGGTGGTGGGCGTGAAGTCAGAGGGAGAGGTAAGCTTGCTCTGCTGCACAGCCCCTTGACCTCCACGGGCCAGGCAGAATTGTGTGGACAGGGCGTGGCCTGCTGTCTCAGAGGCTCCATGGTCCCAGTGAGTCTGACTCTGCAATCTGCTGCTGGTGAACCGTGAGGGCCTTTGTCTAGGTACTTGGGAGGCAGAAGCCAGCTCTGCAGCCATTCTGGGTGGCAGGAGTTGTCTCTCAAAGCCCACAGCCCTTGGTGCTGGTCCGGTTTCCCTCCCTGATCACAATGCCAACTCGGAGTGTCAGTGCTTATCTCCCTGGGCAGTCTGGGAGCCCTGTGCAGTGCAAGGCTAGGCAGTGCAAGAGGGGGCCTCTGCTGCCCCTAGGTTTGGGCCCAGCCCCCGACCACCAAGAAGAGTGAGTGATAGGACCCAGAACCAAGTCCTTCCTGTGCTTTTGCAGGTGGCCCGCTGCAAGCAACTGATCTGCGACCCCAGCTACATCCCGGAGCGAGTGCAGAAGGCAGGTCAGGTGATCCGTATCATCTGTATCCTGAGCCACCCCATCAAAAACACCAACGATGCCAACTCCTGCCAAATCATCATTCCCCAGAACCAGGTCAACAGGAAGTCAGGTAGGCTGATTGCTGTGCCTCTCCCTGTCAGACCTGGGGCTCCCTGCCTGACTCCTCCATGGAAGAAAGGGGGTGTGAGGGCTTGAAGATAACAGTGCCAGGCATGACTGTGTGCCTTTGGTCTTCGTTAACTGCATGCTTACCTTGGGCAGACATCTACGTGTGCATGATCTCCTACGCGCACAATGTGGCCGCACAGGGCAAGTACATTGCTATCGCCAGCACCACGGTGGAGACCTCAGAGCCCGAGAAGGAGATAGAGCCCGCTCTCGAGCTGCTGGAGCCCATCGATCAGAAGTGAGAGGCCGGGTTGAGTCCTGGAGGGAAGAAGGGAGCCGAGCGGAGCGGTTGGGGGAACCTGTTCTGAGGCCTATCTTCCCCCTTTCTTCTGCCCCTCAGGTTTGTGGCCATTAGTGACTTGTATGAGCCCATTGACGATGGGTCTGAGAGCCAGGTAAGTTGATTTGTCCCACCTCCCTGGCTCTGGGCTGCCTACCAGAGCCCCTGGCCACCTCACCCCGGACCCCTTGTTGGCTGTCTCCAGGTGTTCTGTTCCTGCTCCTATGATGCCACCACTCACTTCGAGACAACCTGCAATGACATCAAAGACATCTATAAACGTATGGTAGGCTCGGCATTTGACTTTGAGAACATGAAGCGCAAACAGAACGATGTCTTTGGTGAAGCTGACCAGTGATTGACGCCCGCCCGCCCACCCCAGCCCTAGTGCCCTCCCCAAGCCCACTCCTCAGTCGGGAAAGACTGGGCTGGGGCTGGGCCCTCCTGTTTCCGGCATTCTTTGCTTCCCCTCCCCGTCCATCGCCATCACCCACTTCAATGATTCACTGACCAAATCCTTAACCTTAGTCATGGTTTGGGAGATGGGGGGTTGGGCAGCATTCTCTTTCTTGGCCATTCCTTTATCCTGGAAAAAGAGGGTTCCTTTCTTCGTGTGTCTCTTCCCCCCACCCCTAATTCTGCTGTTTGGGAAGAACATGGAGGAAAAGCTGACTTCTGTCCCCCCTGCATACTCCCCTCCCGTAGTGGCCTTTGGAGATCTCCCCTGCCTCCCCCCCCACCAAGTCTTGTGTGTGTTGGAAGAGAAGGGGCCCTCCCAGCACAAAGTTGCATCCCCCCCCCCATAATTTATTCTAATTTATTAACCTTGGTCCTGTCTGAGCACAGGAAAGGAGTGCTGAGCCTTCTCCCAGGCTTTCCTGCCAGCCAGTGGGAACCTTCATCCCAGGTGCTGCTGGGAGGGGAGAGGCCCAGGCCGAGCACGGTGGGAGGTTGATCTGCTACTTTTGTTTGTTGCCTTTGTGTCTGTGTCCTCTGGTACTTACTTGCTGAGAGAAAAAAAGAAATTTGAGCAAAGCAGAAGGAGGTGGGAAAATTGATCCACACCCCGTGTTCCTCAATCCAGTTGACACCTTTCCTTAGTGGTGGGAAACCCCAACCTTACAAAGCGAATGTGTCCCCTTCCCAACCTCTAGTGTATTTCACAGAAAAACCTCCCAATAAATCTGTGTTGAAACCTGAGTCTGGTGCTTTAGCTTTACTGGGTAGAAATTGGGTGCTGGGCTGGAGGAGCCCAAGTTGGGGACTCCACTTTATTCAGTAAGGCCCCAATCAAGGAAGTAAAGGTGACCGTTTAAGAAGGCGTGACTGTGCCAAAGGCAACGGACTCTTCACAGAAGAAGGGAGCCAGTGACCCTACCAGGCCACATGCAGGAGGACAGCCTCAGGAGGGTCCACTGAGTGGGCCTTTGGCAGGGGACCTGCAGTTGAGGTAGAGATAGAACTGGAGTGAAGAACTAAGCATTTATTGAGTATGTGAGGAGAAGAGCAGGAATCACCCAGATCTGTCTCCAAGGAAACAGGGCACGGGAGGGGAGTTTTCAGAGGGATGTCGGGGCATTGAAGTAAGAGGGGAGGGCAAGAACTCTGCTGTTTTGTTGTTTTGCCTGGGTGGCCGCCTCATGGCACCTAACAACAGATGTCAGTGGATTCAAGGTCATGCTGACCACCCTAGCCAGGCTGTCTCCTGCTGGCCCCGTAAATCTCTCCAGGTGGTGGCTGTCAGTGACCACCTGTTGGATTGTTTTCATCTGTTCCTGCGATAGCCCTCGGGGTAGGGACTGACTACTAATTACTGAAGTGCTTCAGTTGCGAAGGGGAGGAACTGTAGCCGGAATGGATTACAGATGGCGGCTCGACAGTGAGCTACATTGTAACTACGGTACTAGGATGGCTGCTCGGGCCTTCTCTAGTCAGCTTTGGCCATGCTAAAATCCCTTTTAGCACTTGGGTTTCTTAGAGCCCCATTTCACCGGTGGCCACCCAGGTGGTCAGCGACCTCCCTGGGAGGAAGCGGGGCGGGGCGGGGCGGCTGGCGGTCACGTGTTGGGGGCGGGCAAGAGGTGGGGCCCAAGGCGTTTTCTGGTGGCCCACGTCACCGCGTCAGCTGACGGCATAGTCACCGTCGTTGCGGAGACTCCGGCCTTAGCTACCGCCGCTGTCGCCGCTGCCGCTACTGCCGCCGCTACCTCCGCCGCCGCCGCTGCCATGGCTCAGTACAAGGGTGCCGCCAGCGAGGCGGGCCGCGCCATGCACCTGATGAAGAAGCGGGAGAAGCAGCGGGAGCAGATGGAGCAGATGAAGCAGCGCATCGCCGAGGTGCGCGGGCGCGCGGGCCGGGCGGGGCGCCACGGAGCATGCGCGCCGCTGCTGCCGGCTCTCCCGCGAGGCGGGTGACCCCGGGTTGGGGTCCTGGCCGGGCCAGCATCTCATTTTGATGGGAGCCGAGCGGGCCAGTTTCCTCACCTACCTCCGAGTCGGGGCGAGGGGGACAAAAGCGAGAGCCCAGACAATGTTCCCATCCTGTAGCTCCTGCCACCGAGGGCCCCACCAAGTCCCTAAGTTCACCAAGCACTTCCATGAGTGATGAGCCATCGGGGTGGAGACAGAGGGAGCCCTCAGCTTGAGGATTTGGGGCGATTGGTCTAAAGAGCAAGGACTTCAGGGCCAGGGGGGAAGCCAGCCCCTACTTCCCGCAGAAGCCAAGCCCCTGCCTCATGCTCTGACTTTGCTGGCCCTGTGGCTTGAAGGGCTGGGAGGCAGGGACATCTCCCAGTCACTGGGCCCCTGGTTTCAGGTTTCTCCTTAAACCTCTTGTCTTGGGTCTGGAGACCTGGCTTACAGTTAGATATGGCAAGGCTTGGGGCTCCAGGCAAATAGGGTGAGGTGGAGGGGTGGGAGCAAGTCCTGCAAGAGCCCCACAGAACCCTAGGTCCCGGGGTATGCCCAGGGACAGGTAGACCACTGGATCCAGGTTCCCTGGTGGGGTGGCAGCTGGTCCTTATTGCTGACTTGGCTCCCCGGCAGGAAAATATAATGAAATCCAACATCGACAAGAAGTTCTCAGCACATTATGATGCTGTGGAAGCTGAGCTCAAATCCAGCACTGTGGGTGAGTGAGTGAGTGCCTGGAAGCCTTGTGCCTGCTGGTCCTCTGGGGGATTGTTCTTCACCCCGTGTCTCCTCTCAGGCCTGGTGACCCTGAATGACATGAAGGCCAAGCAGGAGGCCTTGGTGAAGGAGCGGGAGAAGCAGTTGGCCAAGAAGGAGCAATCCAAGGAGCTTCAGCTGTGGGTCTCTCTGCCACTGTCCCCTCTGAGCCTGAACTCTTACTGCCCCGTGTGGGTGGGGGACCCTGTTTTCTGCTTTGGGGTTTGCCTTTGTCTGCCTTCTTGACTCCCACAATGATGTCTCATTCCTCCATGGTTTGCTCTTCATTCTTCTCTGTCCTGGTCAGATACTCGCCTCTCACCAGGCTCTCTGCCACCCACTATTCTTCACATCCCTTTCTGCCCAGGCCGTCTCTGGATCTGATCCAGAGAGGAGCCCTGGGCCAGTGGGACTTTCCTGGGGGTACCAAAGAGATCTGCTCTGCCCTGAGTGGGTCAGGGAAGGGGTGTGGGCTGGGCACTGGGTGTACTGAGGACCACCCGTACCTTGGTAGGAAGCTGGAGAAGCTGCGTGAGAAGGAGCGCAAAAAGGAGGCGAAACGGAAGATCTCGAGCCTGTCTTTCACCCTGGAGGAGGAAGAGGATGGAGCCGAGGAAGAAGACGAGGTGGCTCTGTATGAGGAGGAGCTGGACAGGGAAGGTGAGGGGAGGCCTGGGGAGGGAGCACCCTGTCCCCAGCACCTGGCTCTAGAATGAAGCAGCCCAACACTGGACCTTGTGCTGAGCCAGGGTCGGCAGGTGGCTGTGGGCAGGAGAGTAGGGCCCCAGGAAAAGCTGCTCTGCACAGTTGCCACACAAAGTAGGCTGAGGCAGGAGCAGACTAGCTGTACCCACGAGGCCCCTAGAACTCGAGGCCTTGTTGAAGCGTTTGCCAGGGTGGTGGTTATCAGTCACACTGGCCCACTGTGCACTTGCTGTGTGGCCCACCTGCCTTGGAACAGAAATGTTCATTTGCATTCACTTCAACAAATGTCCATGGCCACGTATATTCAGTGACTAGTGAATTAAACCTTGTAGGACTAGACCATGGACATGAAAGGGCACAGGGGCAATTTGGGAGAGCTGCGCACAAACCCATGTTCCGCACACCTGCTCCCAGCCTTGCTGGGGAAAGGCCAGTGCACAGAAACAGGATGCTGACCCCTCCTAGTGATGACCGGATTGCCACTCACTAGGAGGGGGGAAGTTGGGTGAGGGAGCAGAGTCAGAAGATACAATGTGTCCAGACAGACAGAAAAGAGTCTAATGGATGCACTTGAGGACATAGAACAAGTGCTGGTACAGGCTGCGGTGAATAGGTGGAATGGTGGTAGTGGGAGGGAACTGACAGGCTGGATGGCAGCAGCTTGGAGGGGAGCAACCTGGGACCACCCTGATGGGGACACAGAGTCTGTGAGCTGCCTGTGACAGGGCACTTTTTCATGCTTGAGGAGCCAGAGAAAACAGGGAAAAGAAATAAGTGAAAATAACTTTAGCTCTCATTGTGTGCCCTTGTGTCGATCCTGACTCATAGCATGCCCACGTGCCGGGTCCGTCCAGCTTGATAAGAATCTGCCTTTTTTTTTTTTTTTTTTTAAATGTTTTATTGTGAATTCTGTGATAGTTTACATGGGAAAACATTAGTTTTATATTCATCCCATCATTGCCGTGGTTACAATCCCCTCCATGCATTATCAACCAAAGGGTGTATCCTGCAAGCCTGCCCCCACCAGTCATCAGCACACAGTCGCTCTCCCTCTCTGGATCTAAAGTCCCAGCTGCTCCATCTCTCCATGCCATCGTCTCTGCCTCCATCTTAGGCATCACTGCTTCTCTGGGTAGGGTCCCCGCTCTCCGCTCTTCTCCGTTGATAATCCTAGGGACCTCCGCTCCTAGACTGCAAAGTCAATCACTCCCCTCCTTGCTACAAAACGTCTACCTTTACATTTCCAACCCTCACAATCAGTCCTGATAACAAATATTCACTATTGTATCACAAGAATCTGCTTTTTTAAAAAAAAAAACTTTTTCTTGGGAATTGAGTAAAGGTTTACTGAAGCACCCGTCAGGTTTCTGTCCAGCTTTGCTTCATTACATGGTTGCAGTCCTCTCCTGGGACCAGAGCAGATTTGTAGTGGAACATGGTATTTAACCCAGTGTATCTAGAATATTACCAACTCGCACTAGCTACATGTGAGTGCTGGGGGCTCTAGTTGTGGACAACACAGACCCCTAGGGGATTTTAGGAAACCCTCCTTCCGGGACAGGCATCTTCTTTCATGTTACCTGACAATTCAAGTGGGCAGCCAGGCCTAAGAACCCCTGCCCTAGAGGGTTAAGATGAAGAGGGGGACTTGTCTTCTAGACCACCTATTCTCAGAGTGTGCTCTAGGGACTCCTGGGAGATTTCCAGAGGCCTCAGCATGGGTGTGACTATCATTGGTCTCTGACAGCTACTAGAGCGCACGCGCAGGAGGTGTTCTTGCGTCTTAGTATGCTTCCGCCTACATTTCTAATTTAGCAGATGCCAGTGGTTACAGCCCACATAAACAAGAGCTCTTTGGGGTTCTAGGTAATTCTTTTTCCCTTAGAATTTAAACAAACCAAAACAAAACCCAACATTTTCCCGGTAAAATATATGACTATATGAGTAAAGAATGTGCCCTTTTAAAATGTACACTTCAGTGATATTAATTGCATTCGCCACATACAACCGTCACCGCTGCACCTAGTTGCAAACATTTTCCATACCTCAAACAGAAACTGAGTTATACAGTAAATAATCACTCCCCGCGCCCTCCAGAGCCTGGCAACCTCTAGGCTACTTTCTGTCTCTCTGAATTTGCCTGTTGTAAGCATTATATAAAGGAGCTCTGGTAGCGTAGAGGTTACGAATCGGGCTGCGAACCGCAAGGGCAGCAGTCCGAAACTACCAGCTGCTCCGTGGGAGAAAGATGAGGCTTTCTGCTCCCGTAAAGATTTACAACCTCGGAAACCCTGTGCAGGGTCACTATGGGTCGGAACCGACTCGATGACTCTTAAGAACAACAAGAAGCCATATATATGTGGGATCATATGCTATTAGTCCTTTTGTGTCTAATAGTACATGATTCCCACTTATATATGGCTACAACAGTATATGGCTTCTTGTTCTTAAGAGCCGTTGAGTTGATTCCGACCCATAGCGACCCTGTATAGGGTTTCCAAGGAGCTTTTTGTTTTTGAACCGCCGACCTTGCAGTTCAAACGGCTTTGCAGTCTGGCGCATTAACCCACAGCACCACACCCGAACTCCTTATATGTGGCTTATAACAGGCAAATAAAGAACTTCTTTTCTCTTTACTCTTGAATAAGCCTCCATTGTGTGCAACATTGAGTTTGTCCATTCACCTGACACGTGGGTTGGACCCATCTTTGGACTGCTGGACACCTTGGTGTACAGCTCTCTGCGTTCCTGCCTTCACTCCTGGGTCATCCTTTTGGAAAAAAAAAAAATAATACTACGGAGTTTTTGGTGAAAGTTTATACAGTCTGTCAGATTGTCAGATGACAATTTTCACATAAGTGGTTGACTGACATTAGTTAGTTTACTATGTAACGTCTCTGTGTTCTGTTTGTTGCATTTCCAGTACTGCAGTTTCTCTGCCCCCTTATTTTGTCATCTTTGCTTTTGATCTCAGGATGGTAGTTTTAGGGAGTCCTCTGTTCTCTACTATTCCAGTTTTTCTGGCTTAAAAAAAAGAAAAAACACAGTAAGAATTTGAGTTCTGCTCCATTTTCCCCCACCTATTATATGCAGTATTTTCAGTACCCTCATATGCATGTGAAAGCTGGACAGTGAATAAGGAGGACCTTAGAAGAATTGACGCCTTTAGGTTATGGTGTTGGAGGAGAATATTGAAAGTGCCATGGGCTGCCAAAAGAACCAATAGATCCGTTTTGGAAGAAGTGCAGCCAGAGTGTTCCTTAGAGGCCAAGATGGCCAAGCTTGGTCTCTCATACTTCGGACATATTGTCAGGAGGGACCAGTCCTTGGAGTAGGACATCATGCTTGCTAAAACGGAGGGTCAGCGAAAAAGAGGAAGACACCAAAGAGATGGATGGATTGGTACAGTCATAGGAACGATTGTGAGGCTGGCGCAGGGTCGCTATGAGTCGGAATCCACTCCATGGCACCTAACAACAACAACAATCATATCCAGACCCAACAACTATGACCCTGTTCAGAATGGGCAGTGGTGGTAACCCAGCACCATCTAGTTCTCTCATCTCAGGATAGATGAGGCTGTAGCTGGAGAAGACTTGTTTCTTCTCAAAGACACAAAATGATTGTTTTGTTTCCAGTGCATAGAGACTGTGTCTGTCTTAGATGGTTGTTCCCAAGCATTGCAGACCTCCGGTGCTCTTCATTAGGACGCAGATCATCATTCTTAGGAACAGTTGGCTGAGTTGTCCCGTGAAACTATGATCCTAAGCTTTCAAACCTAGAACACCAATCTTGGAAGGTATTTGGTTTTATCTGTGAAGTATCTGTTTTGTGTGTTCCATGAATGTACGTGCCCTGGTGACACAGTGGTACAGCGCTTGACTGTCAACCAAAAGGTCCACGGAAGAAAGGTGTGGCAGTGTGCTGGAAGGATTTACAGCCTTGGAAACCCTCTGAGGCAGTTCTACTGTGTCCTACAGGGGCACTATACGTTGGGATCTTCTTGCTGACATCAGCACTGGACTGCTAACCACAAGGTTGGTGATTCAAACCCACCAGCCGCTCCTTGGAAACCCTTTCCAGGGTCACTGTGACTTGGAACCAACTAGACAGCATTGAACAAGGAGCCCCCAGGGACACACGTCTACCTGCCTGTGTCCCGATAGGCCTGTACCCTCCCCATGGGCTCACGATAACCGCATCCTGAGACCATGGAGAAATAACAAGTCTCTGCCATCAAAAACAGACTCTCGCCTCCATTACCACCTTCATCTTTCTGAGGAAACAACAAACTGGTTTCTATAGCGACGGCAGTAGTTTCTGTTTCCACTGGCAACGGCACCAGGATTTTCATTTCTCCACATTCTCACCATTTTCCTGATCCTAGCCAGCTTGTTGTTGTTAGGTGCTGTTGAGTTGGTTCCCACTCATGTGTGCACAACAGAACAAAATCCTGCCCAGTCCTGCATTGTTATATTGTGGTCCATTGCTGCTGCCACTGTGCCCATCCGTCTGGAGGTCTTCCTCTTTCTCTCTGACCCTCCACTTTGATGTCCTTCTCCAGGAACTAGCCACCTTGTTGTCAAGTGCTATGGAGTCGGTTCTGACTCGTAGTGACCCTGTATAGAGTTTCTGAGGCTTTTCAAATCTGCAAGGGAGCAGAAAGTCTTAACGTTGTCAAGGTGAAACCACAGACCTTGTGGTTCTCAGCCCAGTGCTTACCGTAATTTCTCTGAGTGGGGGTCAGTATCTCATTGTGGGTTCTATATATGGAGTCCTGCGGTCGCGCTGTAGGAGACTTGACTGCTAACTGTAAGGTCGGTGGTTCAAACTCACCAACTGCTCCTCGGAAACCCTATATAGGCTCGCTGTGAGTTCGAACTGACTCCAGGACTGTTAGCAACCACAGCAGTGGTTAATGTGGAGCATTCTGTTATGTGTTCACTGGCCGTTTGTGTTTCCTCTTTGGCAAAATGTCTGTTAATGTCTTTGGTCCATTTTTTAATCGGGCTGTTTGTCTTTTTATTCTTAGGTCCTTTATCTATTCTGGATAGTAAAGCCTTATCAGGTAGAGGGCTCCACAAAGGTTTTCCCACTCTACAGGTTGTCTCTTCATTGTATTGGTAAAAGTTCTTTGATGCACACATGATTTTAATTTAGCTACTGTTTGTTTTGTTGCCTACGCTTCTGGTGTTATATCTGAGAATTTACTGTTCCATTCCAGGTAACAGTCCAACCTCATTCATCCAGTTGTTCCAGCAATGACATCTTGAAAAAGAACATTTTTCAAACATACCATAAAGCTGCAGTAATCAAAACAGTATGGTATAAGGACAAACTGGTCATAGATATATGGGTTTATTTCTGAACTCTCAATTCTCTTCATTTGGTCTAGATTCAAAAAGTCTGTGGAAAAATGGAATTAAAAGGTTGTGAGTTTTTCATGAACTTTTTGAACTTACCACATATGTTTGTCCTTATTTTATACCATACTGTTTTGATTACTGCAGCTTTATGGTATATTTGAAAACTTTTTTTTTCAAGATTGTTCTGGCTATTTGGCTATTTAGAGCTTCTTGTGATTCCATATGAATTTGAATATCAACTTGTCTGTTTTTGTAAAGAAGAAGGTCATTGAGATTTTGATAGGGATTATGTTGAATCTGTAGATAGTTTTGGGACTAGTGGTAGCGTAGTGCTTACGAATTGGGTTAGGGTTAGTTTGGCAGTGCCAGTGGTTCCATAGGAGAAAGATGAGGCTTTCTGCTCCTGTAAAGTTTTACAGCCTCAGAAACCCTACTCAGGGTCGCTGTGAGTCGGCCCCGACTCCATGACACATAAGCACCACCACACTGACATTTTAACAATATTACATCTTCCAATCCATGAAGACTGGCCTCAGTGACTGTTAAGGAGTCCTGATCTCAACAGGTTGTGTAGCTTCCTTGGGTAAACTGAGTCCCAGAGTCCAGGGCATTGGCAGGTCCTAGCCTTCCCCTTCTCCCCACCTGACTCAGATGTCATTAGCTTCAGTTTCCTCACCTTCTCTGGGGCTGTTGGGAGGATTCCGTGAGAGACCAGTTGTGAGACCATCATCCCCTCAGACGCCAGCAGAGTTTTTGAGACCTCTAAAGGGATAAGACCACCACTCGAGTCTCCTGCTGAGCTGTTGGTGGTAGGGACTGAGGTGGAGCTGACTGTGAGTTTGTGACCAAAGACGCTTTTGTGGGGGCTAGGGAGAAAAATAGCCTTGACCTGCATGGTAGAGCCGAAGAACAGAAGAGCTGCTTCCCAGTTCGGTCGGTCAAGGGAACCTCTGAGGAGGGGGCTCTGCGTTGAAACCTGAGCCATCAAGGTCTGGGGGCCTTGGGGTGGGCCAGTTGTGCTAGCTGACTCCTGGTTTTGCTGTGGTTTCAGAGGTCATCACGAAGAGGAGGAAGCTGGGGAAGAACCCAGATGTGGACACAAGCTTCTTGCCTGACCGAGACCGTGAGGTAACGGCCTCCTTGCTCTGGGCCTGGCTCTAGCTCCAACCCTTACCCCTGACCCCGGCTGAGGCTCAGCCCTGTGCCTGTCTCCTCTCTCAGGAGGAGGAGAACCGACTCCGGGAAGAGCTTCGACAGGAGTGGGAGGCCAAACAGGAGAAGATCAAGAGTGAGTGTTGACGGCGTAGACGCCCCGGTCTGGGGCAACCCTGGGCAGTAGATGGGGCGCGGGGTGCAACTGAGCCCTGAGGCCCAGGAAACAGGGGGAGGGGCGGGGGACCCCAAGTCTGGAGGCCCAGAGACAATCCTGACTCCTCGTAGGTGAGGAGATTGAGATCACCTTCAGTTACTGGGATGGTTCTGGACACCGGCGGACGGTCAAGGTAGGCCGTGTGGGCCCAGGCAGCCGTTGGGAGGGCGCTCCTTGGGCTAGCAGAGAAAGGGGCCCCCCCGGCAGCCGGTCCTCCTGGTCCCCCTGGCTCTCCTCACAGATGAAGAAGGGCAACACCATGCAGCAGTTCCTTCAGAAGGCACTGGAGATCCTGCGCAAAGATTTCAGTGAGCTCAGGTGAGGTGTGTGGGTGTGCTGTGCAGGCTCAGTGCTGCAGGGAAGTGGGGGGGGGGG